>NC_057797.1:70202826-70203853 GCF_018294505.1 Triticum aestivum
GGGGACGACACCGATGAGAGGTGGCGGGGGGACGGGGGTGGTGGTGGGGTGAGGGGGCGGAGAGGGTGGTGGCCGCGGCGGCGCGGAGTCGAGGTGGCGACGGTGTGGCGGCGGCGACGCGAAAAGGGGGCGGATAAGGTCGGGATGGAGGCGGGGAGGGGCGAGGGAAGGGAAGCGGCGGCGGGCGGCGGACGGCGTGGGTCAAGACGGGTGGGGCGTGGTGCGGGCGAGATGAGGAATGAGTGGCCAGCCCTGCCCGTGAGTGGATAATGTAATCTATGCCAACGGCATAGCCGTCGACATAGTTTAAGATGCCACGTGGTAAACTATGCAGACGCCAATGCCGTCGGCATTGATAGCATCTTTTTTTTGCAGCAGTATAGATACCATCTGAAAACTGAAAAATAGTACCACATTGTCAAAGGATGAGAAATTTTACTAGTATAAATACTTGGCTAATCCATACGAAGAAAGCTCCCATATTCATTAGACTTTCGTTAGGAAAACAGACAATTACTCTAAAACTTTCAGTGCCCGGGCACCGATCCGGTTTCCGGGCACTGAAGGTTTCAGAGTAATCGTCCGTTTTCCATGATGGATGCCGGTGTTTTTTATTTGCAGTCTACATCCATGTACACCCGACACGGCCGTTCCCCACCCCCTCCAGGTGCCGGCCGCGGCGCCGTCCGTGAGGGGGGCCACACCCAGGAGACGCGTGCCGCCTCTTCAGACATGCCACCATACCACCCCGCATGTATGAGGGCCTGGTGCGATGCTTCGGTGGCATTGCTACCCCCCCACGGCCCTCGTCCCGCCTAACATCGGGGCGGTTGACCACGAGATCTAGCCCTTCGACTTTCCACGGACGGGCTTTGACCAGTGGACCTCTCCACCCAGTTGTGTTAGGTCAGCCCATAGGAACACCTGGGAGCAACATCCGGGCCAAACCCACAGCAACATACCCTCTGTGTAGACCCGATGCGTCTGTTTCCCCCTTCTAGGTGCCGGCGACGGCGCTGTCCGTGAG
>NC_057797.1:70204352-70214733 GCF_018294505.1 Triticum aestivum
ACGCGTGCCGCCTCTTCACACATGCCACCACACCATGCCGCATGTATGAGGGCCCGGTGCGACGCTCCAGTGGCATTGCTACCCCGAGGGCCTCCGTCCCGCCTAACCCTAGAGCG
This sequence comes from Triticum aestivum, assembly GCF_018294505.1. Lineage (NCBI taxonomy): Eukaryota > Viridiplantae > Streptophyta > Magnoliopsida > Poales > Poaceae > Triticum > Triticum aestivum. The sequence continues at coordinate 70,204,469 of NC_057797.1, forward strand.
GTTGACCATGAGATCTATCCATTTGACTTCCCACGGACGGGCTTTGACCAGTGGACCTCTCCACCCGATTGTGTTAAGTCAGCCCATAGGGACACATGGGAGCAACATCCAGGCCAAACCCACAGCTACATCCCCTCCGTGTAGACCCGACACGTTCGTTTCCCCCCTCCAGGTGCCGGCGGCGGCCCGTCCATGAGGGGGGCACACCCCGGAGGTGCGTGCCTCCTCTTTAGACATGCCACCGCACACCCGGTCATGGTAGGTCATCCCATATAAACACTTGGGAGCAACGTCCCCTCCGTATAGACCCGATGCGGCTGTTTCCCCCCTCAGGTGTCACACCCCTCCGTATAGAATCGAAAACCAAGGTATTTATGCTTATATTAAAACATGCTACATGTAAGTTAATTAAATAATAATACGTAAAAGAACAAAAAAATTCTATATGAAATGCAAAAAAACTGAGACCAGGGGCAGATGGATGGCGCACCGCGGATCGATGACATGGCATCTATGCCGACGATAGCCGTCGGCGTAGATGGTGGTCGGTGCACCTCTGATCGATGACATGGCACACACATCTATGCCGACGGCCGCCCGTCTCGGCGGTCAGCATAGGTCGGGCGCCGTTAGCCGCACGTCACAACCGGGCCGCCGGGCCCGCAACTATGCTGACGACGGCTGTAGGCGTAGGATGGGTCTAAGTCGATGGCAAATATGTGCCGACGGTGGTCGTCAGCATAGCTCGGGATAGCCCGACGGCCTTGGTATGCCGACGACCTGGATCCGGCTATAGGCATATCTAGGAGTAGGCCGACGGTGGCCGTCGGCATACATATGGCCGTCGGCACCGGCCCCTGTTCCGGTAGTGCGAGCGCTGAGAGAGAGAGTCGTTATGGTGTGTTTTTGTTTGACTCATCTTCTATATCTAAATAGCTAGCCCCCACTAGGTTATTTCTCTCAACATGCAAGTATATCATCTCATCATTCGACATGCTTGGAGAAAACGTCCACCACAACATGCAATCATGCATAATAAATGTTAAATTGTGATCCAAATTATACTGTGTTGGACTAGACGTAGTACAACTGGTGTGGGCCTTTGCGTTGATGTCGACGCGTACGAGTACAACTCGTTTACTTGTCCTCCAAGGACTCTCATGTATTGCCCTCATATATACCCCATGTAGTCGCACCTCCGACGGCCTGTCGTCTCGTACTTGTAATACTCCTCCATCATAGTGATTGCGCCATCGTGCGTCCGTGGTTTTCTCCCGCAAGGGTTTCCACGTAAAAATCTGTGTCTCTCGTGTCTCGTTTATTTCTCATTATTATCTAACAAGTGGTATACAGAGCTGAGGTTTAGATTCATCCAAGACGAGAGTTTAGGGTTTGACGTTCCGTGCGTCGCCGCTGCGGCACTATCTGTCGAATTCAATTTCGGCTGCTGCTGTGAGACGACACCGAGTCGGACGGGAGTTCTATCCGTACGCGTCATATAATTCAAGACTGAGTCGTCCTTGTTTACTCCACCGAGTTGCCGCAGGTGCTAATCAAAGCAGCCGACTTCAAGTCTCGAGGTGCAAACCTGATTTGATCTAATCTCCTACTAGTACTCCTCTACGTGAGGCTAGTACTGCTAGTTTGTTCTTCATTCATCTGCTACGTCCAGGTGCTATTTATTTTGTTCTATTTGCTTCGCATATTAAATTATGTCAAGAATTTTTCTATCGGCTTGTACTACTTTGTGTACACAGATTTATCTACTCATGGCATCCATGAAGTACGACTTTCCGCTGCTGGATCGTCACACAAGGTTTACCCTATGGCAAGTCGAGATGCGGGCGTTTTTGGCACATACCGACTATGATGTAGCACTGGATAGTTTTGGGAAGAACCGAATTGAGGACTGGACTGCTAAGGAGAAAAGAATTGATTGTAAGGCTTTGTCACAAATTCAACTCCATTTGCATAATAATATTTTGCAGGAAGTTTTGAGCGAGAAAACTGCCGCCGCTCTATGGTTAAAGCTGGAAGGGATTTGCATGAGTAAAGATCTCACCAGCAAGATGCATCTGAAGCAAAAATTATTCCTGCACAGGTTACCCGAGGGATGTAATGTTTTGAATCATATTTCGGAATTTAAAGAGATCATATCTGATCTAGCTGCAATGGAGGTTAAGTATGAAGAGGAAGATACTGCTTTAATGTTACTTTGTTCACTGCCAAGTTCTTATACCAATTTTAGAGACACCATATTATACAGTCGTGATACTCTCACACTTAATGAAGTTTATGAAGCTTTGAACTCTAAGGAGAAGATGAAACTAATGGTGCCTCATGATGGTTCAAGTTCATCCCAAGCAGAGGGATTATCTATTCGTGGCAGGACAAATGAGAAGAACTCCAATAATGGAAACAGAGGCAAAAGTATAAACGGCTACAGGGGCCGGTCGCAATCCAGAGACAAGAAATATTGCAGATATTGCAAGAGAGACGGGCATGACATCTCAGATTGTTTCAAGTTGCAGAACAAGGAAAAGAGGAAAGATAACAAACAAGGTGAAAAATCTGCTAATGTTGCTCGTGATGATAGTTCCGATGATGCTCTTGTCATTATTACTGGATGTGCTGAGACCAATGATGAGTGGGTACTTGACACTGCATGCACTTTTAATATGTGTACATAGAGATTGGTTTAATACTTTTGATTCCACAACTGTTGTTGGTTCCGTTTTTTGGTTTTGATAATTCACCATGCAAGATTGAAGGCATAGGTTCTATTCGAATCAAGATGTTTGATGGCATAATCAGAACTTTGACAGATGTTCGTTATATTCCGAAGATGAAGAGAAATCTTATTTCTATGAGTGCCCTTGATGCAAAGGGGTACAAGTATTCAGGTGGAGATAGTGTTTTGAAAGTCACCAAAGGTTCTCTTATTGTGATGAAAGGTGATTTAAGTTCGACCAATGGTCTTTATTACCTACGAGGTTCTACCATTTCAGGTAACGCTACTCCAGTTATTTCAAAGAATTCTGATTGTGATGCTGCTAACCTTTGGCATATGCGACTTGGACATATGAGTGAACTTGGTTTAGCAGAGTTAAATAAGAGAGGTCTTCTTGATGGATATGAACCTGGTAAATTGAAATTTTGTGAGCATTGTATCTTCGGCAAACATAAGAGGGTGAAGTTCAATACTTCGGTTCATACAACTGAAGGTATTCTTGATTATGTTCATTCTGATTTATGGGGACCATCTCGCAGAAAGTCACTAGGTGGTGCTAGTTACATGCTGACTATTATTGATGATTATTCAAGAAAAGTATGGCCTTATTTCTTGAAGCATAAATATGAAGCATTGTCAGCTTTTAAGGAGTGGAAGATTATGATTGAGAGACAAACTAAAAAGAAGATAAAAATACTTCGCACTGATAATTGTATGGAATTCTGTTCTAAGCAATTTAAGAATTATTGCAAGTCTGAAGGCATTGTCAGACATTACACCGTTCCTTATACTCCTCAACAAAACGGTGTTGCTGAGCGCATGAACAGGACCATTATTTCCAGAGCCCGTTGCATGTTGTCCAATGCAGGTTTGCATAGGCGTTTTTGGGCTGAGGCCGCTTCCACTGCTTGTTATCTCATTAACCGTTCACCATCTATTGCTCTTAATAAGAAAAATCCAATTGAGGTATGGTCTGGTTCACCTGCTGATTATTCACAATTGAGAGTTTTTGGTTGCACTGCTTATGCTCATGTTGATAATGGAAAATTGGAGCCTAGGGCTGTTAAGTGCATCTTTCTTGGTTATAAGTCTGGTGTTAAGGGTTTTAAATTATGGAATCCTGAAACCCAGAAGGTTGTTATTAGCAAAAATGTTATCTTTAATGGATCTGCTATGTTACATGATGTTTCATCTACTAATGCTCCCATTGAGAGTGAACGGCAGCCTATTGTTCAGGAGCCTACTGTTCAAGTGGAGCATGTTATTGATTCAGGTGATACATCTGGTAATGATATTGTTGATGCACATGATGAACCCGTCGTTAATGATGATCATGTCACTCCCACTCCAAATTAGCCTATTGTTCCGCCCACTTGGAATCTTGCACGTGACAGAGTTAGGCGGGGTATTAATAAACCTGACAGGTTAATTGAAGAGTGCAATGTTATTTCTTTTGCTTTATCTGTTGCAGAAGAAATTGAAGATAATGTTGAACCTTCTTCATATTCCGAGGCTATTATTTCTGGTGATAATAATAAGTGGATGACCGCTATGCATGATGAGATGGAATCACTTAAAAAGAATGGTACTTGGAATTTAGTAAAATTACCTAGAGAGAAGAAACCTATTCGTTGCAAGTGGGGTTTCAAGAGAAAAGAAGGTGTTTCTCCTAATGATGAGACAAGATATAAAGCACATTGATGTTAGATTTCATTATATTCGAGATGTTGTTGCTGAAGGCGATTTGAAGGTATGGAAGATAAGTACTCATGATAATCCTGCTGATATGATGACAAAGCCAGTTCCGACCAATAAGTTTGAGCTTTGCTCAGGCTTAGTTGGTATTTCTCACTAGTCCTATGGACTTTGACGCACAAGGTGTTTATGCTGATTTGGATGGAGTTATCTACTTTCTTCGACTACTGAAGGAAATTTGGATCAAGGTGGAGATTGTTAAATTGTGATCCAAATTATACTGTGTTGGACTAGACGTAGTACAACCGGTGTGGGCCTTTGCGTTGACGTCGACGCGTACGAGTACAACTCGTTTACTTGTCCTCCAATGACTCTCATGTATTGCCCTCATATATACCCCATGTAGTCGCACCTCGCCGACGGCCTGTCATCTCGTGCTTGTAATACTCCTCCATCATAGTGATTGCGCCTTTGTGCGTCTGTGGTTTTCTCCCGCAATGGTTTCCACATAAAAATCCATGTCTCTCGTGTCTCGTTTATTTCTCGTTATTATCTAACAATAAAAAGGCACCTCGTCATGCAAACATGCATGAGAATTTACATTCTATTATGATATTTACATTATACAATAATCAAACACCATACATCATATCTATTTTCAGCTTTAGTCGTCAGAATGAAACAAATTAAAGAGGAACTTGAGGGGATCTGGAAGAAGGACGAGACTGCCATGTGGCAGAGATCTAGAGATAGGAAGATCAAAGAAGGAGACAGAAACACAGCTTACTTCCATGTTGTTGCTAACCAACGCAGAAGGAAGAATCAATTGACTATGCTGGAGGGTCCTAATGGGCATGTATACTCCACTAAGGACATGCTGGAGGTGGCCACTAACTTTTATAAAAACCTCTTTGGGTTTGAGCCTAAACCTAATATACATTTAGATGACCAGTTTTGGTGTGAGGAAGAAATGGTGACAGAAGCATAAAATACGTCCTTGGAAAGACCTTTTTCAGAAGAAGAAATTAAAGAGGCCATTATGGGATCATATGCTAATGGAGCCCCTGGTCCTGATGGTTTGTCTTTTATTTTTTATCAACAATTCTGGGAGGTGATTAAGGGTGACGTTATGGCTCTGGTTAGAGATTTTGAAAATGGGACTCTGGATGTCCAGAGACTAAACTATTCTATTGTTACTTTGATCCCTAAAGAGCCAGATGCCAAGAACATGAGGAAATTCAGACCCATCTGTTTGAGCAACTGTTCTGTTAAGATATTCAGTAAAGCTATGACAAACAGAGTTGGCCCTGTTGGTCATAAGCTCCTATCCCCATGTCAATCTGCCTTTGTGAGAGGCAGGTTCATTTTAGAAAGTGTAGTTACTGCTCATGAGGCCATCCATGAGGTCCATAAATCAAAAGAATCTGGGATTGTTCTCAAAATAGATTATGAAAAAGCCTATGATAGAGTGAACTGGGATTTCCTAGTAGAAATGCTTACATCTAGGGGATTTGGGGCTAAGTGGATTAGATGGAACTTATCCATTTTGCAACAGAGCTCTTTCTGTGTTAAGATCAATGATACCCTTGGTCCATACTTTGTGGGTGGAAAGGTTTAAAACAAGGGGATCCAAGTTCCCCCATGCTTTTTAATTTGGTGGCTGATGTGTTTTCTCGCATGTTAGCTAAAGCTATTTAATAATAATATCATATCTAGGATTGTTCCCCATATCATCCCTCAAGGACTCATATGCCTGCAATATGTTGATGATACAATTCTCTTTCTTAACCCTAAACCTGAATATGTTAGGAACTTGAAATGGCTACTTGCCTGCTTTGAAAACCTTTCTGGGTTAAAAATCAATTATGACAAATGTGAAGTAGTACCTATCAATATGAATGAGGATGATGCTAAACTCTTGTCTCAGATTTTCTGTTGTAAATTGGGGGATTTACCTCTAAAATATCTTGGAGTTCCTCTTCACTACCTCAAATTGAGAAGAGAAGACATCCAATACATCATAGATAAGATCATCAAAAGGATATGTGGATGGAAGGGGAGACTACTTAGCTATGAAGCAAAACTAGTCCTCCTCAAGGCATGCATTGCCAGTATCCCCATGTACCTCATGTCAGTTATTAAGTTCCCCAAGTGGGCGATCAAGGCCATCACTTCTCAGATGGCTCACTTTTTCTGGGGGAATGTGGGGGATGAACATAAGTACCATCTTGCTAATTGGGGTTTGATCTCCCAGAAAAAAGACTTTGGTGGTCTGGGGGTACCTAACCTGAGAGAATTCAACATGGCCTTACTAGCCTCTTGGCCTAAAAGGTATTTTATGGACAGTAAAAAAAACTGGGTGAAGCTGATCGACCACAAATATAAAACAACTAAGCCAAATATACTGTGGTCTAGGCAGGGTGTGGGCTCTCCCTTCTGGAAAGGTGTCACCTGGGCCTTGGAGGGGGTTAGGCCCTTCTATAAATGGAAACTAGGGAATGGTAATAAAATAAGCTTTTGGGATGACGTTTGGGTGGGGGATTCTTCCCTCAAAACCCAATTCTGGGACGTGTATGAAATCTGCCAACAGCAATGCTGCGCAGTTTCTGAGGTATGGGATGGTTCTACTCTCAAACTTACCTTCAACAGATGTGTGGAGGCTGGGTTTTTGGATAGATGGCATGAATTGATCCGAATCATCTCTGACATGCCAATAACTGACGAGACGGACCAACCCATTTGGAGATTGGAATCATCGGGGGTCTATTCAGTTAAGTCGTTTTATAACATGATTAATTGGGGGGGTGGGGGAGTGTCTACCCCCATTTGGAAAAAATTCTGGAAGATTGTTGTACCTCACATATATTTAGTCTTTCTCTGGCTAGCTTTTCATAACAAAATTCTTACCAGGGATAACCTGAATAAGAGGAGAGAGGTGGAAAATCTAAAATGCTTATTTTGTAATGAGGATGAAACTGTCTGTCACCTGTTTTTTGAATGTGTGGTTGCTAAACAAGTTTGGAGTGATATATCTGACTCTTTTGAGTTTAGTATTCCAAATGACATGAATGAATTATCTTCTTTCTGGAATCTAAATAACAAAAAGTCTGTTACTAATATTGCTTGTGTTGCTACCATTTAGAGCATTTGGACGATGCGTAATGACATGTGCTTTCAGGGCGTACAGTGGACAAGCACGCGTGCAATCTTGGCAAGGATCAGCTCGTCGCTGCATCAATGGAAGGTGCTATGTGTGGGCGACCAATCGGTGCTGCTGAGAAGATGCATCCAACTCCTAGATCGGTGAAGAGGCGAGCTGCTCAGGATTGCACGGGAGTCGGCCTGAGAGCTTGCAAGAGAAAGATCGAAGAGGAGATGCTGAAGATTCACCCAGTGTGAAAAGAGATAAAATAGCAGAGTGAAAAAGAGCTGGCAAATGTATCCGTCAGTTCCCCTGTCGTGGTAGATGTATGACCGTCTATGTGCTTCCTCAGAACGCTGAATTTGTCTTTTGATTCCGGTGTCTCAGGTCCTGCCATTCAGGCAGGTCCCGAATGCTTGTAACGGTCTGCTGTGACTCGCTTTGCTTCGTTTATATAAAATGGAGCGGGGGGAAACCCCTTTCGATCAAAAAAAATATTACTTTAAATATTCATGTTTCACACAACCAATTCTAACTGAATATATTACAAAAAATTTCCCACAACAACGGGGTATCATCTAGTTCAATAAAATGAGGCGGGGGAACCTTTGGTAAAACAAATTTATTTCGGCGATCCAAGTTTCTTAATCAGAGATTTTAAACCCCGGTACTCACGTACATATATTTTCCACCGTTAAGTGCACACGGGTTACATATTCTGACAGAGGCCCACAGTTACATACTACATCACACAGGAACAGTACAACACATGCATAATCGTACACGCAGGTTCTTATTTGTACGTCTATACATATATTCGTGGCGCGGAGCCATGAATTTATCCGGCTAGAATAGGAAGAATATTACCGACCAAGATGGCTATAACTAGAGGTCGACGACCTTGAACTGGTCGCGGTTCTTGACGACGACGTCATACATATGGGTGGAGCGGAGCCTGGAGAAGTCCCGGGGAATGGAGATGAGGTCGACGCCGCCGCGCTTGTGGAGCTGCACGATGGCGCGGTCCTCGTAGTAGCGCTCCCAACCCAGCGACCCCAGCCGCCGCTCCAGTGCCGCCAGCGACCGCATCGTCTCGTTCGCCGGCACGTACACCAGCGCCTTCCGGCTCGTCGCCTCCTGCTCCAGCTCCATCACCCCGTTCTTGAACACCCACACGCCCCCCGCCGCCATCTTTCTTCTTCTTCCTAGTCTTCCTTACTTGCTAGCTACCTTCGATCGATCGACCTTGCTAGTGTTGTGTTGCACTACTTGCTGCAGGTTGGTTGGGCTATAATCTGATGCGTTTATATAGGCGGATGCCGGATGGGGAGCACTGAGAGGATGCGGTGAAAAGCGATGCATAGACCGATAGGGACTTGTTCTTTTGTATATTGGTGTTAATTCCTTGATGTTTCGGTATTCGATGACAGCAACGTACATTTGTTCTTCCTGCTCGGTACACCGTATGTACTTACTTCCAAGTTCCAAGGCAATCAATCTGCTCGAGAAGTGCGTGATTAGTATCATTCTCCTCAATTATTCTTAGATTACACGTAACTAACTGAGGGCTTTCTCGGATCCGGCTTGACTGCTCCCTCCTCATGCTTCCATCCGTGCTCCCACTTCATCCTACGGCTGTCTTTTTCTTTTTTTTCTTTCTAATCTAATCATCTCCCCCCTAATTTTAAGGGATGGGGCCGGGCCTTATTTTATTCCAATTAAATTATGCCACGTATGCGGGAGCACGGATGGATGCACGCGGGGGGAGCAGGCAAGTCTCGTCCGGCTTCCTCCGTCCGGCTTTACCAGGCTCACTCCAATCTTTACCTTAAAGTGGGCTAGAAGTTTGAATAACAAAATCTTAGTTATAAGCTAACAACAAAGTAATATGGATTCTAGGGAGTATTAGATTCATATTTTTTTAATTTTTATTTGATTCATATTTGAAAGAAGATTCTACTAAGATATTTGTTCTGATCCAATTATGTTGTTGAGACAACTGAAAATTGTTCCTATTTGTTCTGAAATATTTTTCTTTGATTTGTGAAATCTTTAGGTTTAGCCAAGATGATAAAATAAAATATCAACATCTGCAATACTAATAGATAAAATATTAAACTACTTTTCATGTTGGATCAAATGATATAAATTTGATATTATGGATATTCATATATTTTTCTAAAAACTTGATCAAACATGCACACATTTGACTTTCTGGAAAAACAAATACATCTTATATAAAGGAATGGAGGGAGTATGTTTCATGATTGTTTGAGTGATAGCGAAGAGATTCCCCAAAATCATGCTAAGAATACGCGTGGTTGAAGCGAAGCAACTACTTTTGAAGTAACATAAAAATTTACCTTTTTCTCCACAACAAGATGCTTAGTTTCTTGTTGGGCTTCTTCTAGAAATTTTCCATTAGGTAATTTATAGGAATCATTGATCTTCCTTTCATGGGCGTAATATATATTTTACATCATTCCTAAAATACAGAACTCTAAATATGATTTAAGCACAATTGCTACGCCAAGTACTATTTTAACTCAAAGGACGGAAGCTTCCGGATGGGTTTCTCCATTAAGTCGGCGCCGGAAAAAGATTGGAGACCCACCACAAGCAGTGAACAAAAGGCCTAAGAGTGGTGACCAACCATCTACAAAAGGAGCGGCAGAGCAAAGCAGAGAAGAGAGAAGA
>NC_057797.1:70214823-70215363 GCF_018294505.1 Triticum aestivum
GACTCCCTGTGGCAGCATCGAAGGGATATCATAAAGTATAATTAGCAGAATTTTGTTTTAAGGAATGTTTTATCAATTCAATTTCACTTCATTTGTACCCCTGGCAAACGTCGAAATGGCCTCCAATACTATTCTAGAAATGAAAAAAATAAAATAATAGTAGATGAATTAGAAAAGTCAACTATTCTTTGTGATTTCATACCGCTTGTACTACTGAAAGCTTTTCTAGAAATTTCCGAAAGAACAATTTCAACGAAATCTTTCATTATGTTTGTACTTTTTTGTGCAAAATCATAATTTATTAGTCAAATTTTAGGTTAAAGTTAGGTTCAAAATTTGGGAGGGGGTACATTTCAAGATTCCGTTAGCAACAATGCAACAGAAAAACAAGTGGTGTCTCGGTTCCAGTTCACCACAAAACAGACAAGTTAAATCATCAGCGTAGTGCCTCATAAGAAGATCATCTCTAGTACGGATTTTATTATGGAAAGGTAGCCAAAGAAAAACGAGGAATTTGGGAGGGACTGGGATTTTTCAAAG
>NC_057797.1:70215547-70252958 GCF_018294505.1 Triticum aestivum
GAATTGTGATGTGATTGAACAGAATATAGCCACTTGATGCCAGAAGATCAGAATGAACCCTATCGAACTCAAACGCCGGTCAGCTCATGCGCGTAGGTACGAGAATGCCACACATTCCTCAAGCAGGAGTACGCAATCTCAGCAGCCGTACGTTAACCCACCCAAAAGATCTGCACCGGCGGGGACCGCCGTTGCCGTTGCACGAACAATAGCGAAGTAAGGGCATTTCCAACGTTGATCGGTAAATTAGCTCCGGCATCCCAGTCCACGGACACTGATGCCGGAGGCCGTCATTCAATGCTATCTGCAAACATATCGGTCTGCATGGACACTGATGCCGAAGATGCAGTCTCCGGCGAGGAAAAGTAGAACATGGGAGAAAGACTGATCCACTTGAGACACAATGCCCTCCCTCCTTCCATGCCCTACTCAGGAGTCTGTGACCTGTCTGTTGCCGGCGCTGGTGGACGTGGCATCGATGATGGATGTGGACGGTCTATTGCTGTCTACCAGCCACATGAGCCCCCGAAAGTTAGATGATGGCGCGTCGGACGCGCAACTGGCCGCCGCGTCCGACTGCGAAGGAACTTTGTTGCGAGCGGCGCGGGCGGCCTCGTAGAGCGCACACTACTCCGCAGCGAAGTTCGGGTTCGCCACCGCCATGGCAGCCACGGCCTCCTCGCTTGCGCGCTCAGCGTAGATTTGGTCCTTCGTCAGCCGGTGCTGCTCAAGGAGGAACATGTTGTACCTCTGCTCCTCCGGCACCTGCGGGAACGCCGACATAGGAGCCGGCGCACGCTGCACCTCCTCGACCATGATGGCGTTGTAGTGCGCATGCGCCTGCTGCATGGTCAGGCCGTGATGCACCAGCGCGGGATGAGGGTGTGTCGTCGGAGACCTCTGGCAAGCTGGCCGGCAATGCCCTGCTCGATCCGCTTGGCACGGTGGGACTGCCAGGCGGCTGTAAGGGCGGCCAACTCATGCTTCATGTCCGGCAACATACTTTCCTAGAGTGTTCCCGCTCGTGATCATGACGGTTGTGGAGCGAAGGAGGGGGATTTATTGTGGGCTGTAGTTAGCTTGGTGTGGCCGCTTTTAAATAGTAGATTCCGGCGAGGCCAAGCGTCTGGGTGCGTCAATGTGCGGCGTCGGAGTTGGTTCCTTGTCGGCGAGTTTGCTTAATGACGGCATACGGACGGACGGTTATTGAGCAGGAATGTAGATATCTGTCTCGTCACATACAACAAATGTCGCTTCAGCATTGAATAGGCTCGAACACCAAGGGCGCGTCGCAGACGGCTCCCTCGACAGGCGCGGCACTTCAATACCGGCGCCAGTAAGAGGTCACTTTCACTCTGGACCAGCGTCATTGCAGAGCGGGCGCTCTACAGCGGCAGGAATGTAGGCAGCTGGCGCCGGGTGGAAACATATGCAGGCGAGCGGGGAGGGTTTGGTTAGGCCCAGGTAGGGCGTGACAGCGGTTCAGGCACCCGTAAACTCACCTCATTTTGTCTCCGGTTTACGGGAAAAAGCACCTCATAACACGTCTAGACCGGCAACGCCAGCGTCGCCATTTGTCCCATAAAGGTCCAGACATATGTGGGCGGTTTGAGAATCGGGTTGAAGGTGCCCTAATGTTCGGTATTATCTTCTGCCGGCGTGACGTGGACTAATGAATGTGCTGCTCCTGGCGTGCACGTACGATGCGTGGAGGAAGCTGTCGCACGAGGGCCTTCACGTGGAGGCGCGACCCGGTGTCCGCACAGCGCCACCACTTGCCACCCGCGGGGTACGGAGGAGCCAATCAGTTTCCAGTTCGAGCGATTCGGCGTCAACACCACGCGCGTGCCCGGGGTGGTGCGGTATGCCAAATCTGATCGCTCTCCTAGAGGGCGACCGCGATGGCGAAGATTCGGACGGAAAGTTGCCGGCGGAGGTTCGCTCAGCTGACGGCTCAGTCTCCGTGGCGCGAGAATCACGTACACCGCACGAACGGTACGTGGCCGCGGACGGTGCGGCTCATGAACAGTACGCTGCGCGCACGTGAGCGCGTCCAACTATACGTGTACATCTGGGGTGTGCGTGCGTGTCCGGTGACTTGGAAAGTAGCATCTGGTTGCCTGGGGTTGTGGAGCCAGCTTAAGCACCGGACGTACCGGACAAAAAAATCGACTCAGACGAACGCTTCAAATCGGTCTTAAACATTAGACTAGTGGTTGGATGATTAAAGAGACTGTGGTACCCCCAGCCCATCGGGGTTTAAATCCTGGTGCTCGCATTTATTTCTATATTTATTTAAGGATTTCCGGCGATGCGCATTCAGTGGGAGAAGACGTTTCCGTCGACGACGAGACGCCTACGATGACGTCGTAAATCTCAAGATGATATGTCGGCTCAGTCTTTCGGAGGTGCTCATAGGGGTAGGGTGTGTGTGTGTGCGTTCATAGGGGTGAGTGTACATGAGCGCTTGTGTCTGTACTGATGTTCAAAAAATATCCAGCTCAAATATGAGACGGATATGAGGTGACCTGGGCACAACCGGGCGCCATATATTCGTCCCCTTTCGATCACAGGACCAAACCCTAGCCACTCTGCTCCGCCCCTCAAGCTCCCGCTCGGCAATCTCTGGCCTTCTCCAGCATGGCGGGCATTGGAACTGACTCCGACCATTTCGGATCCGTCAACGATGGTGTCTGGAGGAGACACTGGCCGTCCGCCGCGGCAATCCATTTCGTCGATGCAACGAGCACTTGAATCTTCCAACATCGCAGCCCCTTAGCTTCCCCATATCGGGAGGGGGGTATGACAGCTACCGGGACCGGTGTGCCCGCCGTGGGAAGGAGAAGATGAGGGTGGCCAAGGCCCGCCTCGCTGCCAACATGGCTGCGGCGTGCGCTGCCACAGAGGAGGAAGCCATCTGCATTGGCATCATAAAGACACGACAGTGGACGAACACACGTGATCTCGTTCGAGAGCAGTCGGGTGGTCCGTGGCATGGCCAGACCACCCCCAAAGAGAAGGAGGACAGCAGCGGATGGAACAACTCTCACGCTGAGTAGATCCAGCTTGATCCATGTTGCGTTTTTTATCATCACTTTCACGCACCGGAAAGGACAAGGGCAGCCGTGGTTGATCTTCTTCATACCTAGTATGTATGTAGAACACGCTAAATTTTGATAGTCCGATGGTATGTCCTGATGCAGTAGTCAGCGGCTCTTTGTACGGATTTTTTTTTGAGAATACGCCTAGGCGTATCATAACTTTATAGAAGGCAGAAGTGTAAGTACAAAAAGACTATCACCCGCTACGAACAACGAGCGTAGCACGAACACCACACACAGGCATGTCCAGGGACAGCCACCAACGACCATACAAACACTACAAAGCACAAGCACTTACCCTAACAGATAACAACATCGCGTCTCGACCCACACCGGCACCTCTGAAAACTAACCGCTCCACTAAACTTCGCTTGTCGACACACCATCTACCCTGAATGCCGAAGAGGAGGTAGCAGGTAAATGGCAGGACTTGCTTTGGTTATGCAAAGGAAAATTTAAGGTGTTCGATTGTGCGAAGGAAAATTTAAGGTGTGTACGCTCAGTACCGTGAACGCGTTCGGATTCATCCGCGGGCATTTAGAGGTCCAAATTAGCAAGTTCGGGTTGTGCATGCTCTAAGCTTGAGCTTGTAGTAGTACGTGCGTCCGAGAATTTCTAGATGTGAAATGTGCGTGGACTGTAAAAGATGTCTAAGGTCGGCACCGGAACCCTATTGGGGTTGAGGTGTCACCCCTGCAGCAGGTTCACGTCCGGCCACGGCACCGACACGCAATGCTGCCAGAGGTGCACCGGCATGTATAGCCGAAAGCGTGCCCGCGGCTCAGCACTTGGCGCCGCCTGATGAGTCCAAATTATGTGAAACTTTTACCCTCTATTTTGTGCTCATACAATAGGCTTTGCAGAATTTTACCATGTTCGCGCACCTCTTTTGTTGCTTTTTCTTAGATAGGTCTTTTGGAGCAAATAGAGTACTATGGAAAAAATCCGAGAAAAATATGGTGGAATCATGCCAATTAATGTGATTATCTCTTACCATAAAAAGAATGAATAAGTTGGAAGCATTGGGAGCCTACGCGGCCTATCCAGAGCACAAGACGGCCAACCATACGAGCGCATGCACTCATATGGGAGGTCGTATGACCTGCCGACGCCGCCTCCTGATCAACTATTTCACCCTCCTGGAGTCGGGAACATACTGTTGGGGAACGTAGCAGAAATTTAAAATTTTCCTACGTGTCACCAAGATCTATCTATGGAAAAACCAGCAATGAGGGGAAGGAGAGTGCATCTACATACCCTTGTAGATCGCTAAGCGGAAGCGTTCAAGAGAACGGGGTTGAAGGAGTCGTACTCGTCGTGATCCAAATCACCGGAGATCCTAGTGCCGAACGGACGGCACCTCCGCGTTCAACACACGTACAGCCCGGTGACGTCTCTGTTGGAAATATGCCCTAGAGGCAATAATAAAAGCATTATTATTATATTTCCTTGTTCATGATAATTGTCTTTATTCATGCTATAATTGTGTTATCCGGAAATCGTAATACATGTGTGAATAATAGACACCAACATGTCCCTAGTAAGCCTCTAGTTGACTAGCTCGTTAATCAACAGATAGTGATGGTTTCCTGACTATGGACATTGGATGTCATTGATAACGAGATCACATCATTAGGAGAATGATGTGATGGACAAGACCCAATCCTAAACATAGCACAAGATCGTATAGTTCGTTTGCTAGAGTTTTCCAATGTCAAGTATCCTTTCCTTAGACCATGAGATCGTGTAACTCCCGAATACCGTAGGAGTGCTTTGGGTGTACCAAACGTCACAACGTAACTGGGTGACTATAAAGGTATACTACGGGTATCTCCGAAAGTGTCTGTTGGGTTGACACGGATCAAGACTGGGATTTGTCACTCCGTATGACGGAGAGGTATCACTGGGCCCACTCGGTAATGCATCATCATAATGAGCTCAAAGTGACCAAGTGTCTGGTCACGGGATCATGCATTACGGCACGAGTAAAGTGACTTGCCGGTAACGAGATTGAACGAGGTATTGGGATACCGACGATCGGATCTCGGGCAAGTAACATACGGATTGACAAAGGGAATTGTATACGGGGTTGCTTGAATCCTCGACATCGTGGTTCATCCGATGAGATCATCGAGGAGCATGTGGGAGCC
The DNA here is from genome assembly GCF_018294505.1 of Triticum aestivum. Taxonomy (NCBI): domain Eukaryota; kingdom Viridiplantae; phylum Streptophyta; class Magnoliopsida; order Poales; family Poaceae; genus Triticum; species Triticum aestivum. The sequence continues at coordinate 70,220,799 of NC_057797.1, forward strand.
AACATGGGTATCCAGATCCCGCTGTTGGTTATTGACCGGAGAGCATCTCGGTCATGTCTACATGTCTCCCGAACCCGTAGGGTCTACACACTTAAGGTTCGGTGACGCTAGGGTTGTAGGGATATGTATATGCAGTAACCCGAATGTTGTTAGGAGTCCCGGATGAGATCTCGGACGTCACGAGGAGTTCCGGAATGGTCCGGAGGTAAAGAATTATATATAGGAAGTGCTATTTCGGCCATCGGGACAAGTTTCGGGGTCACCGGTATTGTACCGGGACCACCGGAAGGGTCCCGGGGGTCCATCGGGTGGGGCCACCTATCCCGGAGGGCCCCATGGGATGAAGTGGGAAGGGATCCAGCCCAAAGTGGGCTGGGGCGCCACTTGCCCCTAGGGCCCATGCGCCTAGGGTGGGGAAACCCTAAAGGAAGAGTCCTAGAAGGGGAAGGCACCTCCTAGGTGCCTTGGGGAGGAGGGATTCCTCCCTTGGGCGCCACCCCCCCTAGGAGATTGCATCTCCTAGGGCCGGCGCCCCCCCTAGGCCCCCTATATATAGTGGGGGGAAGGGAGGACCTCTCACCCTTGCCTTTGGTGCCTCCCTCTCCCTCTCCAACACCTCCTCCTCCTCCATAGTGCTTGCCGAAGCCCTGCCGGAGTACTGCAGCTCCATCACCACCACGCCGCCGTGCTGCTGTTGGAGCCATCTTCCTCAACCTCTCCTTCCCTCTTGCTGGATCAAGAAGAAGGAGACGTCACGCTGACCGTACGTGTGTTGAACGCGGAGGTGCCGTCCGTTCGGTGCTAGGATCTCCGGTGATTTGGATCACGTCGAGTATGCCTTCCTCATCCCCGTTCTTTGAACGCTTCCGCGCGTGATCTACAAAGGTATCTAGATGCAATCCAATCACTCGTTGCTAGATGAACTCCTAGATGGATCTTGGTGAAACCGTAGGAAATTTTTTGTTTTCTGCAACGTTACCCAACAGTCTCCCATGCCTTGATCCAGCAAGGAGAGAGGGAGAGGTTGAGAAAGACTCCATCCAGCAGCAGCACAACGGCGTGGTGGTGGTGGAGGAGCGTGGTACTCCAGCAGGGCTTCGCCAAGCATCGCAAGAGACGAGGAGGGAGAGGGGTAGGGCTGCGCCAAGAAGGAGAGGAACTCGTGTGTCTTGGGCAGCCCAAACCTCAAGTATATATAGGGGAAGGGGAGGGGCTGCGCCCCCACCCAGGGTTCCCTCCCTAGGGGTGGCGGCATCCCCCAGATCCCATCTGGGTGGCGGCCAGGTGGAGGGGGAGAGGGAGGCGCACCAGGCATGGGCCCTAAGGCCCATCTGCCCTTAGGGTTTGCCCCCCCTCCTCCCCTTAGGCGCCTTGGGCCCTTGTGGGGGGCGCACCAGCCCACCTGGGGCTGGTCCCCTCCCACACTTGGCCCATGCAGCCCTCCGGGGCTTGTGGCCCCACTTGGTGGACCCCCGGGACCCTCCCGGTGGTCCCGGTACGTTACCGATAAAACCTGAAACTTTTCCGGTGACCAAAACAGGACTTCCCATATATAAATCTTTACCTCCGGACCATTCTGGAACTCCTAGTGACGTCCGGGATCTCATCCGGGACTCCAAACAACATTCGGTAACCACGTATATCTATTCCTTATAACCCTAGCGTCATTGAACCTTAAGTGTGTAGACCCTACGGGTTCGGGAACCATGCAGACATGACCGAGACGTTCTCCGGTCAATAACCAACAGCGGGATCTGGATACCCATGTTGGTTCCCACATGTTCCACGATGATCTCATCGGATGAACCACGATGTCGAGGATTCGATCAATCCCGTATACAATTCCCTTTGTCTAGTGGTACGATACTTGCCCGAGATTCGATTGTCGGTATCCCGATACCTTGTTCAATCTCGTTACCGGCAAGTCTCTTTACTCGTTCTATAACACATCATCCCGTGATCAACTCCTTGGTCACATTGTGCACATTATGATGATGTCCTACCAAGTGGGCCCAGAGATACCTCTCCGTCACACGGAGTGACAAATCCCAGTCTCGATTCGTGCCAACCCAACAGACACTTTCGGAGATACCTGTAGTGTACCTTTATAGCCACTCAGTTACGTTGTGACGTTTGGCACACCCAAAGTATTCCTACGGTATCCGGGAGTTGCACAATCTCATGGTCTAAGGAAATGATACTTGACATTAGAAAAGCTTTAGCATACGAACTACACGATCTTTGTGCTAGGCTTAGGATTGGGTCTTGTCCATCACATCATTCTCCCAATGATGTGACCCCGTTATCAACGACATCCAATGTCCATGGTCAGGAAACCATAACCATCTATTGATCAACGAGCTAGTCAACTAGAGGCTTACTAGGGACATGGTGTTGTCTATGTATCCACACATGTATCTGTGTTTCCTATCAATACAATTCTAGCATGGATAATAAACGATTATCATGAACAAGGAAATATAATAATAACCAATTTATTATTGCCTCTAGGGCATATTTCCAACAGTCTCTCACTTGCACTAGAGTCAATAATCCAGTTCACATCGATATGTGATTAACACTCAAGGTCACATCCCCATGTGACTAACACCCAAAGAGTTTTGGGTTTGATCATGTTATGCTTGTGAGAGAGGTTTCAGTCAACGGGTCTGCAACATTCAGATCCGTATGTACTTCGCAAATTTCTATGTCATCTTGTAGATGCAACTACTACGCTACATTTGGAGCCATTTCAAATAACTGTTCTACTTGGAGCTATTCCATTATACGTATCCGGTATCTCTACTCAGAGCTATCCGGATAGGTGTTAAGCTTGCATCGACATAACTCTTTACGTCGAACTCTTTATCACCTCCATAACCGAGAAACATATCCTTATTCCTCTAAGGATAATTTAGACCGCTATCTGGTGATCTACTCCTAGATTACCTTTGTACCCTCTTGCCAGATATGTGGCAAGGCACACATCAGGTGCGGTACTCAGCATGGCATACCATATAGAGCTTATGACAAAAGCATAGGGGACGACCTTCGTCCTTCCTCTTTCTTCTGCCGTGGTCGAGCTTTAAGTCTTAACTTCATACCTTACAACTCAGGCAAGAACTCCTTCTTTGACTGATCCATCTTGAACACCTTCAAGATCATGTCAAGGTATGTTCTCATTTGAAAGTACCATTAAGCGTTTGGATCTATCCTTATAGATCTTGATGCTCAATGTTCAATTAGCTTAATCCAGGCTTTCCATTGAAAAACACTTTCCAAATAACCCTATATGCTTTCCAGAAATTCTACGTCATTTCTGATCAACAATATGTCAACAACATATATTCATCAGAAATTCTATAGTGCTCCCACTCACTTCTTTGGAAATACAAGTTTCTCATAAACTTTGTATACACCCAAAATCTTTGATCATCTCATCAAAGCATACATTCCAACTCCGAGATGCTTACTCCAGTCCTTAGAAGGATTGCTGGAGCTTTGCATACTTATTAGCATCTTTCAGGATTGACAAAACCTTCCGGTTGTATCACATACAACCTTTCCTCAAGAAAATCGTCGAGGAAACAATGTTTTGACATCCTATCTGCAAGATTTCATAAATAATGCAGTAATCGCTAATATAATTCCAACAGACTCTTAGCATCGCTACGAGTGAGAAAGTCTCATCATAGTCAACTCCTTGAACTTGTCGGAAAAAAAACTTAATGACAAGTCGAGCTTTCTTAATGGTGATACTTACCATCATTGTCCGTCTTCCTTTTAAAATCCATCTGTACTCAACAGCCTTACTGAAAGGGCATTTCCCTACTTTATGTTTTGGATGATGATGACAACCCTTTGTGGTCTAAACGTGTGCTATATGTTTCAGGTTCTTGATGCTTAGGCTTACATCGGATTGCTATTACCTCTCGAAGGAAAAGATCGAAGACGTGTCCTCTACGTTTTTATTTTCTTTGGTCGTAGAGTACCCGTACTATCAAGAGGGAATCCTCATTAGGAAGCTCTGGGGGAATCAGTTCACGTACACTTTTCTCACCCTCTCTTTGCCTTCCTCAGGTGTGTGTGAGAGAGAGAGAGTTTTCCTTGCCTCTTCCCCTCTTTCCTGCTCACTATTTCTGCCCAGCGGTTGTACCGCTCTCTGGAGCGGTTGTACCGCTGGGTCTTGTCGCTCACCAGCTTTTGCTCGAGCGGTTGTACCGCTGCCTCCGGGTGGTGGTACCGCCACCATGCTCTGCAACAGCTAGGGCGGTGGTTCCGTCCATGTACCGCTCAAGTACCGCTCTCGCCTCTGGTTTGATGCTGTTCTTGGGCAGTAGTGGCCCGGTTGGTCCGGTCGTTCCATGATGACCGGTACCACCGGTGGTCCGAGCGGTTCTTCCTCTCAGAACTTAGCCGCCCAAGAGCTCAAGGCCATGCGGTTGTTCCGGCCAGGCACCGCCCAAGTACCGGTCAAGCTCCTGTTTTGATGCGGTGGTTGTGCGGTAGCCAGGCGGTTAGTCCGGTTATCTTTCTTAGCCGGTACTACCGCCCGCCTGTCCGGTTGTACCGCTTGGTAGGGTTCTGCTGTTACATCGTGAGTCCCGGTTGTACCGGGACGAGGACCGGTTGTACCGCTGCAGTGCAAAAACGCAGTAACGGTTGGAATTGTGGGGAGACTACTTAAGGGGGCTTCTCCCACCTACCACTCCCACCTTTGACCTCTCTCACTCCACCATTGATGCCCTTCAAGCTCTCTTGCCCGATCTCTCTCTCTAGCCACTCAAACTTGTTGATTTGCTAGGGATTGAAGGAGGAGACCTAGATCTACACTTCCACCAAAGGATATTTGGTTCCCCCATACTTTCTTGTGTGGATTTTGTTACTCTTGGGTGTTTGAGCACCCTAGACGGTTGAGGTCACCTCGGAGCCATATTCCATTATGGTGAAGCTTCGTGGTTTTGTTGGGAGCCTCCAATTAAGTTGTGGAGAGAGCCCCAACCTTGTTTGTAAAGGTTCGGTAGCTGCCTTCAAGGGCACCAATAGTGGAATCACGGCATCTCGCATTGTGTGAGGGCTTGAGGAGAATACGGTGGCCCTAGTGGCTTCTTGGGGAGCATTGTGCCTCCACACCGCTCCAACGGATACGTACTTCCTCTCAAAGGGAAGGAACTTCGGCAACACATCCTCGTCTCCACCATCTCCACTCTTGGTTATCTCGTGCCTTTATTTAAGCAAGCTTACTTGTTTCATATCTCTTGCTTGCTTGTGTACCTATCCTCGTTGCATCATATAGGTTGCTCACCTAGTTGCATTTCTAGACAACTATTTTGATGCAAAGTTTAACTTGTTAAAGAAAAGCTAAAAATTGTTAGTTGCCTATTCACCCCCCCCTCTAGTCAACCATATCAATCCTTTCAATTGGTATCAGAGCCTCGTCTCTTTATTAAGGACTTTACCATCCAAAGAGTATGGTTGATACCGTAGACGGTGTGGAGGAACACTCCGGTGTGAATCCGATCTCGTCTACGGGAGATGGGGGAACTTCGGCCTCTCATGAGGAGTTCAATGTGGCCTTGGAGACATTGAAAACCTCCATGACGACCGAAGTCGAAAGCATGTTTACTAAATTTCTTGAGAGGCTTAAACTATCCACCGCACCGTTGAAAGTGGGTGATCCCGCCAACAAGGTGACGGATGCTATCCCCGACAAGGGGGAAGCTAGTAGTGAAAAGGCTCCTTCTTCTAGTGGCAAGAATGGCACCGACATCTTTGCCCATGTGGAACCACCACTTGTTTATGGTGGACCGGTTCCTTCCACTCATTTGAATCATGCCGGTCCTCCCCCTATGATTGTGAAAAATGAGGATTTTGATTCTTGGGTTTACCGCTTTAAACGTCATTTAAATCATGTGAACACTAACCTTTGGAGAATCATTGAAGAAGGTTTCTATCCACATTATCCAAGCAACTTCACTCCTCGAGAAGCCGAAGACAATCAATTCAATGAGAATGCTCTCTTCATCATTCAAGATGCTATTCCACCCGAAGACCTACCTCATCTTCATCCTTTCGCCTTGGCCAAAGATGCATGGCATTGTATCGTGTCTCTCTACCGGGGAAGCGCAAGCATTCAACGCTCCAACTATGAAGTGGTACAAGATGAGGCCGATGAGTTTGCAATGAAGGAAGATGAAGAACCTCGTGAGCTCTATCGGAGAGTAACCAAACTCGCGGTCTCACTACGAGATCACGGGAGCAAGGACACGGATGACAATTGGATCAAGCGCAAATTCCTCAAGGCAATGATGCCCTATCACAAGGCCATGTCCTTCGTCATTCGTCAAAGACCGGACTTCCACACTTTGACCTCAAGCGAAGTGTTGGATGAGTTTGTGGCCATGAACATTTTGGACAAGACCGCCGACAATGCGGTGCTCCATTCTCAACGGGCAAAGAAGCCTAACCTTGCATTTAAGGCCAAGCTCATAGTGGAAGACGAAGAAGAGGAAGAAGAGGAGAGCAACCCCGAAGATATGAAGTATGCATATCATGAACACATGGCACTTGCTTCAAGGCAATTTTGGAGCAAGAAAAACTCAAGGCCAAACTTTAGCAAAAACAACTCGAGTGGTACAAGGGGCAAGCAACGTGTAAGGACTTGCTACAATTGCGGCAACGTGAGTCATTTCATTGCGGAATGCCCGTATGAGAAGAGGGAAGACAATGGTGGAAAACTCATCCGAAAGGACAAGGCCAAGTCGTTCCCCAACAAGAACAACTTCACTAAGAAGACTCATCCCAAGGCCTTGGTTGTGAAAGAAGAGTACAATGAGGATGATGACGATGATGAAGATGATGAGTCGGTTGCCATGGCCTCCATTGCCATTGCAACAACGTCACGGGTGTCTCTCTTCGACTCACCCAACGAGAGCATCACCGCCAAGTGCCTCATGGCTAAAGCCACCAACAAGGTAACCTCCAACATCAAAACTACCATCATTAATCATCCTTCCCCAACGGATAGCATTAATGAATTTGAGGGAGCTAATGTGGAGGCTAACGAGTTTGAGGCCTTTATGGGCAAACTCAAGGGAAAATCCAAGAAGCACTTTATTGCTCTCTTGGAACAACTTGGTGAGGCCAATGACATGATCGAGGCTCACGAAGACACCATCTCTAAGATGGAAGGACATAGTCGTGACTATGCTGATGAGATTTCGGATCTTTCCAATGCTCTTGAGGAAGAGCGTGGTCTTCGTTTGGCTCTTGAGGAGTCACACAACGTAGATCATGCTAAGTTAGAGAAAGATTATGATCATGCCCTCGTTGTTTCTCGTGTGCTAAATTCCGAGAAGGCCAAACTCGGAGTTGATTTTGCTAGACTCAAATAGGAGTTTGATATACTTGACAAGGCCCACAAGGCCTTGAAGGGTATTCACGCTAGTCTCAAGGAGTCTCATGATCAACTCCAAGTGAAGCTAACTAAGGAGAAAGCAACTTTTCCTCATATGGTTTTAATTGATAATGCAAATGCTACTAACCCGTGTTGTGAGCATATACATCTTGTTGAGGAAAATGCTAAGTTGAAGGAGCAACTTGAGAGAGGTCTTGCGACTTGCATACAAGGCAAGAAGAACCTCAACGATCTCTTGACCAACCAAAATGGAGGTGTGGCCAAGGAAGGGGTTGGGTACGTCCCCGACTCCAAGAACAAGAAGAAGAATGACAAGACCAAACGGCCTCCTCCTCTCATGCAAACCTTTGTGAGGGAGGGAGAGAGTGCCCCCGAGGAGACGAAGAAGAATAATGTCAAGAAGGGCAATGTCACCCCTCCCAACAAAGCCGGCGATTTTAATCCTTCTTATGTGTTATGCCGTGCTAGTGATGGGCATGTTTATGCCAAATTTGTTGGTTCTCTTCATGAATACATTGAGTGGTCTATTTGGGTTCCTAAGACCCTTGTTACTAACATCAAAGGACCCATTACAAAATGGGTACCTAAAACCAAGCATTGATCTCTTGTAGGTGTTTGCTTCCGGTGGTGGATCATGGTTGCTTGATAGCGGAGCTACAAATCATATGACCGGAAGCAAGGACTTGGTGGTGGACGTGCACAAGGTTCCATCTATGCCCACCAATGTCGAGTGGGGTGACGCCTCATCGTATAAGGTATTGGGACTTGGCAAGGTGGTCATCTCTCATGATCTCACGATCGAGAAGGTCATGCTTGTTGAGTCCCTTGCATACAATTTACTTTCCGTTCGTCAACTTGCAATCATGGCCCTCTTGTGGAGCAAGACTCTTAAAGTAGCCTTTGTTGGGCATGTCGAGAACGGTCTATATGTGATTAACTTTTCGGAGCGACCCACTAAGACCGCGACATGCCTAATGGCTAAAGTTGATGTGGGATGGCTTTGGCATCGCCGTTTAGCCCATGTCAATATGAGATCTTTGCAAAGTCTCCTCAAGGGGACCATGTCCGTGGACTAACGAATGTTAGTTTTGCTAAAGATCGTGCTTGCAGTGCCTGTATCGAAGGAAAGCTACATGAGAAGGCTCACCCTCCCACGACTATCATTTATTCAAAGAGGCCTTTGGATCTCCTTCACATGGATCTCTTTGGGCCTCCATCCTTTGATAGTCTTGGAGGTAGGAAGTATTGCTTGGTGATTGTGGATGACTACTCAAGGTACACGTGGGTGTATTTCTTCAAGAGGAAGAGCGAGACCCAACAAACCGTCATTGACTTTGCAAATGAAGCACAACGTCAACACAATGCAAAGATCTTGACAATAAGAAGTGACAACGGCACCGAGTTCAAGAACTACACCTTGGATTCTTAGTGATGAGGGAATCAAGCATCAATATTCCGCACCATACACCCCTCAACAAAACGGTGTTGCGGAAAGGAAGAACCGGACGTTGATGGATGCGACAAGGACCATGATGGCGGAGTTCAAGTCTCCGTACAACTTTTGGGCCGAAGCCATCAACACCGCGTGTCATGCATCCAATCGGCTCTACCTCCGCAAGGGCTTGAACAAGACTCCATATGAGATACTCACTGGTAACAAGCCCAACCTCAAGTACTTCCGGGTGTTCGGGTGTAAGTGTTTCATTCTCAAGAAAGGTGTTCGGTTGTCTAAATTTGAGGCTAGAGCTCACGAGGGCATATTTGTTGGTTATGCTACAAACTCTCATGCTTACCGTGTCCTCAATAAATCCACAGGACTTATTGAGGAGACGTGTAACGTGGAGTTTGATGAGAATAATGGCTCCCAAGTGGAGCAAAGTGGCACTTGTGATGTAGGTGATGAAATTCCTCCTCAAGCCATAAGAAGAATGGTTGTTGGTTTTATCCTACCCATTGAGGAACCCCTTGTGGCCGAAGGAGAAGGACAATGCTCCACTCAAGTGGAGCCATCACCAACCCAAGGCCCACACGCTTCCGAAGAACAAAGTGAAGGCCCTCAACCTCATGAACAAGACCAAGGGCAAGATCATACTCAAGATAGTGTTGACACACCAAGTGATGCCCAAGGTCAAGTTCTCTCCCCCGAGCAAGTTCAAGATCAAGCACAAGTTCATGACGGCGCTCAAGATGATCAAGTAACCACCCCTCAACTCACCACCGAGGAGGAATTAGAGCGTCGTGCCGCCAAGATTGCATCCAAGCTCTCCATCAAGGATCATCTCATGACGAATGTGCTTGGAAACTTAAGAAAGGGGGTAAACACTCGTAGACAATTAGCAAATTATTGTGAGCATCACACGTTTGTCTCTTATGTGGAACCCCACAAGGTCTATGAGGCGCTAGAAGATCCGGATTGGCTCAATGCCATGCACGAAGAACTCAACAACTTCGAGCGCAACAAAGTGTGGAGATTGGTGCGAAGGCCAATGGGGAACCACAATGTCATTGGAACCAAGTGGATATTCAAGAACAAGCAAGATGCCCATGGGATTATCGTTCGCAACAAGGCTCGTTTGGTAGCACAAGGCTACTCCCAAGTCGAGGGTATCGACTACGGTGAAACCTTTGCTCCCGTTGCTCGTCTTGAATCCATTCGCTTGTTAATTGCATATGCTTCTCATCATAATTTTAAGTTACAACAAATGGATGTGAAGAGTGCTTTTCTTAATGGTCCCATTAATGAATTGGTTTACGTCAAGCAACCCCCCGGGTTCGAGGATCCCTACTTTCCCGATCATGTGTATCAACTCGATAAGGCGCTCTATGGACTTAAACAAGCCCCACGTGCGTGGTATGACCACCTTACCGAGTTGTTACAAGACCGTGGTTTTGAAGTTGGGCTAATCGACCCCACTCTTTTTACTAAGAAGGTCAAAGGGGAGTTGTTTGTGTGCCAATTATATGTTGATGATATTATCTTTGGTTCTCCTAACAAAGCTTTCAATGAGGAATTTGCCGCTCTCATGACCTCAAAGTTCGGGATGTCCTCCATGGGAGAGTTGAAGTTCTTTCTAGGGTTCGAAGTGAAGCAAAGAAGAGAAGGAACCTTCATCAATCAATCCAAATACACTCAAGACATGCTCAAGAGATTCAAGCTAAGTGACGTCAAGCCGGCTTCCACTCCAATGCCCACCAAGTGCCAACTTGACTTAGATCCCAATGGTAAAGTGGTGGATCAAAAGGTATATCGTTCCATGATTGGATCCTTGCTTTACCTTTGTGCATCTAGACCAGACATCATGTTGAGTGTGGGAATTTGTGCATGGTTTCAAGCCGCACCTAAGGAAAGTCACTATGTGGCGGTCAAACGAATCTTTCGATATTTGGCTCATACCCCAAACTTTGGCCTATGGTACCCTAGAGGATCAAACTTCAAGCTTGTAGGGTACTCGGATTCCGATTGGGCGGGAGACAAAGTGGATAGGAAGTCCACTTCCGGAGGGTGCCAATTCCTTGGTTGCTCTTTGGTAAGTTGGTCTTCCAAAAAGCAAAGTTGTGTGTCTCTCTCGTCCACTAAGGCAGAGTATGTTGCCGCCGGTAGTTGTTCTGCTCAACTCCTATGGATGAGGCAAACTTTAAAGGATTATGGTGTCACTTGTGACAAAGTGCCTCTTTGGTGTGACAATGAAAGTGCCATCAAGATCTCTCTCAATCCGGTACAACATTTCAAGACAAAGCATATTGAGATCCGGTATCACTTCATCCGGGATCACATTAGACGAGGAGAGATCGAGCTCGACTATGTCAACACTCATGACAACCTTGCAGATATTTTCACGAAGCCCTTAGATGAAGCAAGATTTCGCGAGTTAAGGCATGAGCTAAATATCATTGATTTGAGCAATGTGGCTTGAACCCTTGCACACCCTACCACGATCAACTTGTTGTCTAGTTTAGGTGTAGGCATGGACATAGGGGGAGTGTTGTTCTCTCAATGAACTCTCCCTCCCCCATTATGCATAAATTGATTGTATCTTTCACATTAGCCATATTTGATGGTACTTTCTTCAAAGACGAGTTTTGGTCATGGACCCAAGGATAATTCTTCGCGGTGCCATACCAATTGACTCAAACATAGGTGGCCTCGGCCACCGTCCTCTCTTCGGGGAGTTGGAGTTAGCCTTGCTGTTCTCATGTTGTTTTCTCTCTTTCTCTCTTTGCTCTTTGTGTTAGGTTCTCCTAGGGTGTTGTTTCTCTCATGTTTTTGTGCCCCTTCTTCCTCCCTCCGGATTGCACTCATTTGATCTTGGCTTGGGCTTAGGTGGTCGGGCGGTACAACCGGTACCACGAGCGGTTCTACCGCTGGTACCGGGTTGCGCCGTCCCAAGGGTTTCCGTTCGGTGCCTGGGCGGTTCCACCGCACAATCCCACGGTAACCCACGTCCGGTACTACCGGTTGTTGCCGTGCGGTACTACCGCTGCCTTCCAGGCACCAGAAGTACCGCCTCCATCCACCGGTCTGTACTAGACAAGCGGTACAACTGCTCCCCTAAGCGGTTCTACCGGGGCGTGCGTACGGGCCTATATATACTCGACGGGGCTGAAGGGTTGTCTTTTTCCCTTCGTCCTCGTTCCTCTTTTTCTTGCCCTAGCCGTCGGCCATCTCTACCCCTACCCCGGAGTGCGTCTCGCGCTTCGGATCCTTGGCTCTCCGTGGATTCTCTCCGTGGAGGCCTTCCGAACTCTTCCCATGGATGGTGGTAATGCCTCGTGTTCTTTGCCTCTAGATTTTTGTTTAGGGTTATTCCTTGCCTAGGGCTTTACCCATCTTTCCACGTTTAGTGTTCGATCTATGGCTTAGAAGAGTTCTTTGTTAGCCTCCTGTCTTGTTTGCAGCACTTAGAATTCGGAATATTACTTGTGTGATTCGTATGCCTTGGTTAGATCTATCTTCCCTGGTAGTGCCACTGTCAGCGGTTCTACCGCCCCTATGGGCGGTACAACCGCTGGAGCGGTACTACCGGCGGAAGATCCGGTACAACTGGAGTATATCAACCACTAAACACTGTTCTATCTTCTCTGTTGTTGTAACTTGTTCCTTTTCTGCTAGTGGGTGCAATCCTCTCATCCTTGTTGGGTTTTTGTGTGTTCTTTTCGTGTGTGTGTTCAGGTGGCTCTAGTTCTCGCTCTGCTCCTCGCAAGACCAAGAAGAGGGCATGAAGGATCTTGCGCCCGGTTGTGTCAAATGATGAAGAAGTTGTGCTTCCCACCAAGCCCACTCGCCGTGAAAAGTCTGCAGCTGCTAAGCAACGTGTGGTCATGCCGTTGCATCGTTGAAAAGCCAAGTATTGGGAAGCCTACCGCTCAAAGAATCCGTATGAGGTTCCCATTGCTCCCCATTGGACCACTATTCAGTTCCGGAATGAGATGCAAGTGCGGATTATTCATGAACTCTTTGAGCACAACAAGAATAGATATGCCAAGCAGTGGACGATTGATTTTGATCATTGGAGGAACAACATGGAGTATTTTGGTGAGGCGTTAGCTCTCTGCGAGGAGTTTGATCTTGTCAAGATCATGTCAGTCAACTGTGACTTTGATGTTCAACTCATCCATCAGTTCTATGCCACGGTTCATTTTGGGGAAGATGATGCGCGCACTCTCACCTTCATGTGTCGCGATGAATTGTTTCACGTTCCCTGGAGGGATTTCTGCAATGCTATTGGGTACGAGGATACCGGTCTGCAAGGAAGGGGTGGCATTCGCCCTCATGATTTTCCTGAGTCCATGCCTAAGGAGAAGCTTGCCCCTCTGTACATTCGGGGCCGTGGGATTATTGGAGAATCCAACGATTTGGAGAAGGTCTATGACATCATGCACCGAGTGTTCCGCAATGTGCTCTTGCCCAAGGTGGGCAATCAAGATGAAATTCATGGCTATCTGGTTGATTTGATGGTTGCTATGAAGACCATGGTGGGGACAGGGGCAACGTTTGATGTGTCAAATTGGCTGTGGCATGAGATGTACAACATGGTCATCTACCATAAAGTCCCAATCTACGCTCCGTTTGTCATGTGCTTTCTGAACTCTGTGTGGGCTGTTCGTCGTCCTGGAGAGCTCCTCACTTCTCCAGACAACCTCACTGTTCATGAGGTCAAGCTCCTTAAGAAGAAGAAGCATGCCGAGCCTCGCTTCTCTGAACATGCTCCTGAGGATGTCTATGCTACTTTTGACGATGAGGACTTTGAGCTGGAGCCAGGGGCCAAGCCTTCGTGGGTGGCCAAACTTACTGCCAAGGTAAAGAAGACCTTTTGTCTCCAGGCTGACATCCAGAAGAAGATGTATGAGGCACATGTCAATGAGAAGCTCGCACGGCGTCGCCAAATTGCAATGATGAAGCACCTCAACATGCAGGTTCAGAGTGGCTCTGAGAAGAGCATCACCATAGAGGAGCATTGGATCTCTACCCATAGCACCTGGACTGATGATGAAGCTGTTGGGTTTCATAGTAATTTCAAAAAATTTCCTACGCACACGCAAGATCATGTGATGCATAGCAACGAGGGGAGAGTGTTGTCTACGTACCCAACGTAGACCGACTGCGGAAGCGATGACACGACGTAGAGGAAGTAGTCGTACGTCTTCACGATCCAACCGATCAAGCACCGAAACTACGGCACCTCCGAGTTCGAGCACACGTTCAGCTCGATGACGATCCCCGGACTCCGATCCAGCAAAGTTTCGGGGAAGAGTTCCGTCAGCACGACGGCGTGGTGACGATCTTGATGAACTACAGCAGCAGGGCTTCGCCTAAACTCCGCTACAGTATTATCGAGGTATATGGTGGCAGGGGGCACCGCACACGGCTAAGGAATAGATCACGTGGATCAACTTGTTGTCTCTTTTGTGCTAGCCCTGCCCCTCTATTTATATGTTGAGCCCCGGGGTCGAAACTTGGAGCAAAAGCCTCCTCAAAGTCGGTTTTGCCCGAAAGACAAGAGTCCCACTCGGACTCCAGGACCAAACGCCACAATCCTTGGCGTCTGGCCCAGACGCCATGGGCCTCGGCGTCTGGCCCAGGGCCAGACGCCAGGGTCTCCGGCGTTTGGCCCCCTGGCCTCCGCAAAACTCCTTTTTGCACCGATCTAAAGCCTCATGAGCTTGACCCCTTGGCCTAACCATATCATCCAATATATGAATCTTTACGTCTCGACCATTTCGAGACTCCTCGTCATGTCCCCGATCTCATCCGGGACTCCGAACTCCTTCGGTTCATCAAAACATGTAAACTCATAATATAACTGTCATCGTAACCTTAAGCGTGCGAACCCTACGGGTTCGAGAGCAATGTAGACATGACCGAGACACGTCTCCGGTCAATAACCAATAGCGGGACCTGGATGCCCATATTGGCTCCTACATATTCTACGAAGATCTTTATCGGTCAGACCGCATAACAACATACGCTGTTCCCTTTGTCATCGGTATGTTACTTGCCCGAGATTCGATCGTCGGTATCCAATACCTAGTTCAATCTCGTTACTGGCAAGTCTCTTTACTCGTTCCGTAATACATCATCTCACAACTAACATATTAGTTGTAGTGCTTGCAAGGCTTATGTGATGTGCATTACCGAGAGGGCCCAGAGATACCTCTCCGTCAATCGGAGTGACAAATCCTAATCTCGAAATACGCCAACCCAACATCTACTTTTTGGAGACACCTGTAATGCTCCTTTATAATCACCCAGTTACGTTGTGACGTTTGGTAGCACCCAAAGTGTTCCTCCGGCAAACGGGAGTTGCATAATCTCATAGTCATAGGAACATGTATAAGTCATGAAGAAAGCAATAGCAACATACTAAACGATCAGGTGCTAAGCTAATGGAATGGGTCATGTCAATCAGATCATTCAACTAATGATGTGATCTCGTTACTCAAATAACAACTCATTGTTCATGGTCAGGAAACATAACCATCTTTGATTAACGAGCTAGTCAAGTAGAGGCATACTAGTGACACTCTGGTTGTCTATGTATTCACACATGTATTATGTTTCCGGTTAATACAATTCTAGCATGAATAATAAACATTCATCATGAAATAAGGAAATAAATAATAACTTTATTATTGCCTCTAGGGCATATTTCCTTCAGTCTCCCACTTGCACTAGAGTCAATAATCTAGATCACATCACCATGTGATTAACATCGATAGTTCACATCATCATGTGATTAACACCCATAGTTCACATCGTCATGTGACCAACACCCAAAGGGTTTACTAGATTCGGTAATCTAGTTCACATCGCTATGTGATTAACACCCAAAGAGTACTAAGGTGTGATCATGTTTTGCTTGTGAGAGAATCTTAGTCAACGGGCCTGCCAAAATTCAGATCCGTATGTATTTTGCAAAATTCTATGTCTACAATGCTGTGCACGGAGCTACTCTAGCTAATTGCTCCCACTTTCAATATGTATCCAGATTGAGACTTAGAATCATCTGGATCAGTGTCAAAAACTTGCATCGACGTAACCGTTTACGACGAACCCTTTTGTCACGTCCATAATCGAGAAACATATCCTTATTTTACTAAGGATAATTCTGACCGATGTCCAGTGATCTACTCCTAGATCACTATTGTACTCCCTTGCCAAATCAGTGCAGGGTATACAATAGATCTGGTATACAACATGACATACTTTATAGAACCTATGGCCAAGGCATAGGGAATGACTTTCATTCTCTTTCTATCTTCTGCCGTGGTCGGGCTTTGAGTCTTACTCAACTTCACACCTTGTAATACAGGCAAGAACTCTTTCTTTGACCGCTCCATTTTGAACTACTTCAAAATATTGTCAAGGTATGTACTCATTGAAAAAACTTATCAAACGTCTTGATCTATCTCTATAGATCTTGAAGCTCAATATGTAAGCAGCTTCACCGAAGTGTTTCTTTTGAAAAACTCCTTTCAAACACTCCTTTATGCTTTACAGAATAATTCTACATTATTTCCGATCAACAATATGTCAATCACATATACTTATCAGAAATGTTGTAGTGCTCCCACTCACTTTTCTTGTAAATACAGGCTTCACCGCAAGTCTGTATAAAACTATATGCTTTGATCAACTCATCAAAGCGTATATTCCAACTCCGAGATGCTTGCACCAGTCCATAGATGGATCGCTGGAGCTTGCACATTTTGTTAGCACCTTTCGGATTTGACAAAACCTTCTAGTTGCATCGTATACAACTCTTCTTTATTAAATCCATTAAGGAATTTAGTTTTGTTTATCCATTTGCCAGATTTCATAAAATGCGGCAATTGCTAACATGATTCGGACAGACTTTAAGCATAGATACGAGTGAGAATCTCTCATCGTAGTCAACACCTTGAACTTGTCGAAAACCTTTTTGCGACAATTTTAGCTTTGTAGATAGTAACACTACTATCAGCGTATGTCTTCCTCTTGAAGATCCATTTATTTTCTATGGCTTGCCGATCATCGGGCAAATCCATCAAAGTCCATACTTTTGTTCTCATACATGGATCATATCTCAGATTTCATGGCCTCAAACCATTTTGCGGAATCTGGGCTCATCATCGCTTCCTCATAGTTCGCAAGTTCGTCATGGTCTAGTAACATGACTTCCAGAACAGGATTACCGTACCACTCTGGTGCGGATCTCACTCTGGTTTACCTACGAGATTCGGTAGTAACTTGATTTGAAGTTTCATGATCATCATCATTAGCTTCCTCACTAATTGGTGTAGGAGTCACAGGAACAAATTTCTGTGATGATCTACTTTCCAATAAAGGAGAAGGTACAATTACCTTATCAAGTTTTCTACTTTCCTCCCGCTCACTTCTTTCGAGAGAAACTCCTTCTCTAGAAAGGATCCATTCTCAGCAACGAATTTGCCTTTGGATCTGTGATAGAAGGTGTACCCAACATTTTTCTTTTGGGTATCCTATGAAGACGCACTTCTTTTGAGCTTATCAGGTTGAAACTTTTTCACATAAGCATTGCAACCTCAAACTTTAAGAAACGACAACTTTGGTTTCTTGCCAAACCACAGTTCATAAGGCGTCGTCTCAACGGATTTTGATGGTGCCCTATTTAACGTGAATGCAGCTATCTCTAATGCATAACCCCAAAACGATAGTGGTAGATCGGTAAGATACATCATGGATTGCACTATATCCAATAAAGTACGGTTATGACGTTGGGACACACCATTACATTGTGGTGTTCCAGGTGGCATGAGTAGTGAAACTATTTCACATTGTTTTTAACTGAAGGCCAAACTCGTAACTCAAATACTCTTCTCTACGATCAGATCGTAGAAACTTTATTTTCTTGTTACGATGATTTTTCACTTCACTCTGAAATTCTTTGAACTTTTCAAATGTTTCAGACTTATGTTTCATCAAGTAGATATACTCATATCTACTCAAATCATTTGTGAAGATCAAAAAATAATGATATTTGTCGCGAGCCTCAATATTCATCGGACCACATACATCAGTATGTATGATTTCCAACAAATCTGTTGCTCGCTCCATTGTTCCGAAGAACAGAGTCTTAGTCATCTTGCCCATGAGGCATGGTTCGCAAGCATCAACTGATTCATAATCAAGTGATTCCAAAAGCCCATCAGCATGGAGTTTCTTCATGCGCTTTACACCAAAATGACCTAAACGGCAGTGCTACAAATAAGTTGCACTATCATTATTAACTTTGCATCTTTTGGTTTCAATATTATGATTATGTGTATCACTATGATCGAGATCCAACAAACTATTTTCATTGGGTGTGTAACCATATAAGGTTTTATTCATGTAAACAGAACAACAATTTATTCTCTTACTTAAATGAATAACCGTATTACAATAAACATGATCAAATCATATTCATGCTCAACGCAAACACCAAATAACACTTATTTAGGTTCAACACTAATCTCGAAATTATAGGGAGTGTGCGATGATGATCATATCAATCTTGGAACCACTTCCAACACACATCGTCACTTCACCCTTAACTAGTCTCTGTTTATTCTGCAACTCCCGTCTCGAGTTACTAATCTTAGCAACTGAACTAGTATCAAATACTGAGGGTTTGCTATAAACACTAGTAAAGTACACATCAATAACATGTATATCAAATATACTTATGTTCACTTTGCCATCCTTCTTATCCACCAATCACTTGGGGTAGTTCCGCTTCCAGTGACCAGTCCCTTTGCAGTAGAAGCACTTAGTCTCAGGCTTAGGACCAGACTTGGGCTTCTTCACTTGAGCAGCAACTTGCTTGCTGTTCTTCTTGAAGTTCCCCTTCTTCCCTCTGCCCTTTGAAACCAGTGGTCTTGTCTACTATCAACACTTGATGTTTTTTCTCGATTTCTACCTTCGTCAATTTCCGCATTACGAAGAGCTTGGGAATCGTTTCCGTTATCCCTTGCATATCATAGTTCATCACGAAGTTCTACTAACTTGGTGATGGTGCCTAGAGAATTCTATCAATCACTAGCTTATCTGGAAGATTAACTCCCACTTGATTCAAGCGATTGTAGTACTCAGACAATCTGGGCACATGCTCACTAGTTGAGCGATTCTCCTCCATCTTTTAGCTATAGAACTTGTTGGAGACTTCATATCTCTCAACTCGGGTATTTGCTTGAAATATTAACTTCAACTCCTGGAACATCTCATATGGTCCATGACGTTCAAAACGTCTTTGAAGTCCCGATTCTAAGCCATTAAGCATGGTGCACTAAACTATCAAGTAGTCATCATATTGAGCTAGCTAAACGTTCATAACGCTGCATCTGCTCCTGCAATAGGTCCGTCACCTAGCGGTGCATTAAGGACATAATTCTTCTGTGCAGCAATGAGGATAAACCTCAGATCACGGATCCAATCCACATCATTGCTACTAACATCTTTCAACACAATTTTCTCTAGGAACATATCAAAATAAACACAGGGAAGCAACAACGCGAGCTATTGATCTACAACATAATTTGCAAAATACTACCAGGACTAAGTTCATGATAAATTTAAGTTCAATTAATCATATTATTTAAGAACTCCCACTTAGATAGACATCCCTCTAATCCTCTAAGTGATTACGTGATCCAAATCAACTAAACCATGACCGATCATCACGTGAGATGGAGTAGTTTTCAATGGTGAACATCGTTATGTTGATCATATCTACTATATGATTCACGCTCGACCTTTCGGTCTCCATGTTCCGAGGCCATATCTGCATATGCTAGGCTCGTCAAGTTTAACCTGAGTATTCTGCGTGTGCAAAACTGGCTTGCACCCGTTGTAGATGGACGTAGAGCTTATCACACCCGATCATCATGTGGTGTCTGGGCACGACGAACTTTGGCAACGGTGCATACTCAGGGAGAACACTTCTTGATAATTTAGTGAGAGATCATCTTATAATGCTACCGTCAATCAAAGCAAGATAAGATGCATAAAAAGATAAACATCACATGCAATCAATATAAGTGATATGATATGGTCATCATCATCTTGTGCTTGTGATCTCCATCTCCGAAGCACCGTCATGATCACCATCGTCACCGGCGCGACACCTTGATCTCCATCGTAGCATCGTTGTTGTCTCGCCAATCTTATGCTTCCACGACTATCACTACCGTTTAGTAATAAAGTAAAGCATTACATCGCGATTGCATTGCATACAATAAAGCGACAACCATATGGCTCCTGCCAGTTGCCGATAACTCGGTTACAAAACATGATCATCTCATACAATAAAATTCAGCATCATGCCTTGACCATATCACATCACAACATGCCCTGCAAAAACAAGTTAGACGTCCTCTACTTTGTTGTTGCATGTTTTACGTGGCTGCTACGGGCTTAAGTAAGAACCAATCTCACCTACGCATCAAAACCACAACGATAGTTTGTCAAATAGACTCCGTTTTAACCTTCTCAAGGACCGGGCATAGCCATACTCGGTTCAACTAAAGTTGGAGAGACAGTCGCCCGCAAGCCATCTATGTGCAAAGCACGTCGAGGGAACCGGTCTCGCGTAAGCGTACGCGTAAGGTTGGTCCGGGTCGTCTCGTCCAACAATACCGCCGAACCAAAGTATGACATGCTGGTAGGCAGTATGACTTGTATCGTCCACAACTCACTTGTGTTCTACTCGTGCATATAACATCAACATAAATAACCTAGGCTCGGATGCCACTGTTGGGTTTCATAGTAATTTCAAAAAATTTCCTACGCACACGCAAGATCATGTGATGCATAGCAACGAGGGGAGAGTGTTGTCTACGTACCCAACGTAGACCGACTGCGGAAGCGATGACACGACGTAGAGGAAGTAGTCGTACGTCTTCACGATCCAACCGATCAAGCACCGAAACTACGGCACCTCCGAGTTCGAGCACACGTTCAGCTCGATGACGATCCCCAGACTCCGATCCAGCAAAGTGTCGGGGAAGAGTTCCGTCAGCACGACGACGTGGTGACAATCTTGATGAACTACAGCAGCAGGGCTTCGCCTAAACTCCACTACAGTATTATCGAGGTATATGGTGGCAGGGGGCACCGCACACGGCTAAGGAATAGATCACGTGGATCAACTTGTTGTCTCTTTTGTGCTAGCCCTGCCCCTCTATTTATATGTTGAGCCCCGGGGTCGAAACTTGGAGCAAAAGCCTCCTCAAAGTCGGTTTTGCCCGAAAGACAAGAGTCCCACTCGGACTCCAGGACCAAACGCCACAATCCTTGGCGTATGGCCCAGACGCCATGGGCCTCGGTGTCTGGCCCAGGGCCAGACGCCAGGGTCTCCGGCGTTTGGCCCCCTGGCCTCCGCAAAACTCCTTTTTGCACCGATCTAAAGCCTCATGAGCTTGACCCCTTGGCCTAACCATATCATCCAATATATGAATCTTTACGTCTCGACCATTTCGAGACTCCTCGTCATGTCCCCGATCTCATCCGGGACTCCGAACTCCTTCGGTTCATCAAAACATGTAAACTCATAATATAACTGTCATCGTAACCTTAAGCGTGCGGACCCTACGGGTTCGAGAACAATGTAGACATGACCGAGACACGTCTCCGGTCAATAACCAATAGCGGGACCTGGATGCCCATATTGGCTCCTACATATTCTACGAAGATCTTTATCGGTCAGACCGCATAACAACATACGCTGTTCCCTTTGTCATCGGTATGTTACTTGCCCGAGATTCGATCGTCGGTATCCAATACCTAGTTCAATCTCGTTACTGGCAAGTCTCTTTACTCGTTCCGTAATACATCATCTCACAACTAACATATTAGTTGCAGTGCTTGCAAGGCTTATGTGATGTGCATTACCGAGAGGGCCCAGAGATACCTCTCCGTCAATCGGAGTGACAAATCCTAATCTCGAAATACGCCAACCCAACATCTACTTTTTGGAGACACCTGTAATGCTCCTTTATAATCACCCAGTTACGTTGTGACGTTTGGTAGCACCCAAAGTGTTCCTCCGGCAAACAGGAGTTGCATAATCTCATAGTCATAGGAACATGTATAAGTCATGAAGAAAGCAATAGCAACATACTAAACGATCAGGTGCTAAGCTAATGGAATGGGTCATGTCAATCAGATCATTCAACTAATGATGTGATCTCGTTACTCAAATAACAACTCATTGTTCATGGTCAGGAAACATAACCATCTTTGATTAACGAGCTAGTCAAGTAGAGGCATACTAGTGACACTCTGGTTGTCTATGTATTCACACATGTATTATGTTTCCGGTTAATACAATTCTAGCATGAATAATAAACATTCATCATGAAATAAGGAAATAAATAATAACTTTATTATTGCCTCTAGGGCATATTTCCTTCAGAAGCCCCTCCCCAGCCATCATCCTCGTTTGCAGCAGCTGACAATGCCATGGAAGAATCTGATCACGACGACGATGACGACTCTGATGATGAAGATCCAGATGCGACTGAGGAGTCAAAGGAGGACGCCTGAGCTTTGGGTCGCTAGCTTCGCTCTTTTCCTTTTTGGTGTCTTGATGCCAAAGGGGGAGAGGGTTCTATAGGTCTTGGGGATTTGCTTGGGTTGTTTTCTCTTGTTCTCGTGTTTTTGTGTTTGTTTGTGGACTTGTTTCATTCCGTGCTGTGTGTGAGACTTGCTAGACTTGCTACTCCGTTTATTCGTAGGTCTTTATCATTATTATTACCTCTAAGTATTATATTGTCTATCCTTTTGAGCTCAGAGTGATGAGTCTATAAAATCTAGGGGGAGTCTAGTCCTGAAAGTGTGCCCATGCTTTCTAACAGCTAGTACTTGTTGGGGCACACATTCAGGGGGAGTTCCGTCTAGATTTCATTGACTTATCTCCTGCAAATCGTGTTGTTGTCATCATCCACCAAAAAGGGGGAGATTGAAAGGGCATTTCCCTACTTTATGTTTTGGATGATGATGACAACCCTTTGTGGTCTAAACGTGTGCTATATTTTCAGGTTCTCGATGCTTAGGCTTACATCGGATTGCTATTACCTCTCGAAGGAAAAGATCGAAGACGTGTCCTCTACGGTTTTATTTTCTTTGGTCGTAGAGTACCCGTACTATCAAGAGGGAATCCTCATTAGGAAGCTCTGGGAGAATCAGTTCACGTACACTTTTCTCACCCTCTCTTTGCCTTCCTCAGGTGTGTGTGAGAGAGAGAGTTTTCCTTGCCTCTTCCCCTCTTTCCTGCTCACTATTTCTGCCCAACGGTTGTACCGCACTCTGGAGCGGTTGTACCGCTGGGTCTTGTCGCTCACCAGCTTTTGCTCGAGCGGTTGTACCGCTGCCTTCGGGCGGTGGTACCGCCACCATGCTCTGCAACAGCTAGGGCGGTGGTTCCATCCATGTACCGCTCAAGTACCACTCTTGCCTCTGGTTTGATGCTGTTCTTGGGCGGTAGTGGCCCGGTTGGTCCGGTCGTTCCACGATGACCGGTACCACCGATGGTCCGAGCGGTTCTTTCGCTTAGAACTTAGCCGCCCAAGAGCTCAAGGCCATGCGGTTGTTCCGGCCAGGCACCGCCCAAGTATCGGTCAAGCTCCTGTTTTGATGCGGTGGTTGTGCGGTAGCCAGGCGGTTAGTCCGGTTATCTTTCTTAGCCGGTACTACCGCCCGCCTGTCCGGTTGTACCGCTTGGTAGGGTTCTGTTGTTACACCGTGAGTCCCGATTGTACCGGGACGAGGACCGGTTGTACCGCTGCAGTGCAAAAACGCAGTAACGGTTGGAATTGTGGGGAGACTACTTAAGGGGGCTTCTCCCACCTACCACTCCCACCTTTGACCTCTCTCACTCCACCATTGATGACCTTCAAGCTCTCTTGCCCGATCTCTCTCTCTAGCCACTCAAACTTGTTGATTTGCTAGGGATTGAAGGAGGAGACCTAGATCTACACTTCCACCAAAGGATATTTGGTTCCCCCATACTTTCTTGTGTGGATTTTGTTACTCTTGGGTGTTTGAGCACCCTAGACGGTTGAGGTCACCTCGGAGCCATATTCCATTGTGGTGAAGCTTCGTGGTTTTGTTGGGAGCCTCCAATTAAGTTGTGGAGAGAGCCCCAACCTTGTTTGTAAAGGTTCGGTAGCCTCCTTCAAGGGCACCAATAGTGGAATCACGGCATCTCGCATTGTGTGAGGGCGTGAGGAGAATACGGTGGCCCTAGTGGCTTCTTGGGGAGCATTGTGCCTCCACACCGCTCCAACCGAGACGTACTTCCTCTTAAAGGGAAGGAACTTTGGCAACACATCCTCGTCTCCACCGTCTCCACTCTTGGTTATCTCGTGCCTTTATTTAAGCAAGCTTACTTGTTTCATATCTCTTGCTTGCTTGTGTACCTATCCTCGTTGCATCATATAGGTTGCTCACCTAGTTGCATTTCTAGACAACCTATTTTGATGCAAAGTTTAACTTGTTAAAGAAAAGCTAAAAATTGTTAGTTGCCTATTCACCCCCCCTCTAGTCAACCATATCGATCCTTTCACTTACGACCATCGAGCCGTTCTGCCAAAGTCTACACTTTGTTTTCATACATGGATCCTCTCTCGGATTTTATGGCCTCGAACCATTTATCGGAATCCAGGCCCACCATCGCTTCTCCATAGCTCGCAGGTTCATTGTTGTCTAGCAACATGACTTCCAAGACAGGATTACGTACCACTCTGAAGTAGTACGCATCCTTGTCATCCCACGAGGTTTGTTAGTGACTTGATCTGAAGTTTCATGATCACTATCATAAGCTTCCACTTCAATTGGTGTAGGTGCCACAGGAACAACTTCCCGTGCCCTGCCACACACTAGTTGAAGAGACGGTTCAATAACCTCATCAAGTCTCCACCATCCTCCCACTCAATTCTTTCGAGAGAAACTTTTCCTCGAGAAAGGACCCGATTCTAGAAACAATCCCTTATTGCTTTCGGATCTGAGACAGGAGGTATACCCAACTGTTTTGGGTGTCCTATGAAGATGCATTTATCTGCTTTGGGTTCAAGCTTATCAGCCTGAAACTTTTTCACATAAGCGTCGCAGCCCCAAACTTTTAAGAAATGACAGCTTAGGTTTCTCTAAACCATAGTTCATACGGTGTCATCTCATCGGAATTACGTGGTGCCCTATTTAAAGTGAATGTGGTTGTCTCTAATGCCTAACCCATAAACTATCATGGTAATTCGATAAGAGACATCATGGTATGCATCATATCCAATAGGGTGCAGTTATGATGTTCGGACACACCATCACACTATGGTGTTCCAGGCTTTATTAGTTGTGAAACAATTTCCACAATGTCTTAATTCTGTGACAAACTCGTAATTCAGATATTCATCTCTATGATCATATCATAGATATTTTATCCTCTTGTCACGATGATCTTTCAACTTCACCCTGAAATTACTTGAACCTTTCAATAATTCAGACTTGTGATTCATCAAGTAAATGTACTCAACATTTACTCAAATCATCTGTGAAGTAAGAACATAACGATATCCACTACACGCCTCAGCACTCATTGGACTGCACACATCAAAATGTATTACTTCTAACAAGTTGCTTTCTAGTTCCATTTTACTGAAAACGAGGCTTTCAGTCATCTTGCCCATGTGGTATGATTTGCACGTCTCAAGTGATTCAAAATCAAGTGAGTCCAAATGGTCCATTTGCATGGAGTTTCTTCATGCATATACACCAATAGACATGGTTCGCATGTCTCAAACTTTTCAAAACGAGTGAGCCCAAAGATCCATCAACATGGAGCTTCTTCATGCGTTTTATACCGATATGACTTATGTGGCAGTGCCACAAGTAGGTGGTACTATCATTACTATCTTATATCTTTTGGCATGAACATGTGTATCACTACGATCGAGATTCAATAAACCATTCATTTTAGGTGCAAGACCATTGAAGGTATTATTCAAATAAACAGAGTAACCATTATTCTCCTTAAATGAATAACCGTATTGTGATAGACATAATCCAATCATGTCTATGCTCAACGCAAACACCAATCTTGATGGTAGAGGGAGCGTACGATATTTGATCAACCTTGGAAATACTTCCAACACATATCGTTATCTCACCTTTTAGCTAGTCCCCGTTTATTCCGTAGCTTTTATTTCGAGTTACTAACACTTAGCAACCGAACCGGTATCTAATACCCTGGTGCCACTAGGAGTACTAGTAACATACACATTAACATAATGTATATCCAATATACTTCTATCGACAACCTTCTCATGTACCAAGTATCTAGGGTAATTATGCTCCAGTGGCTGTTCCCCTTATTACAGAAGCACTCAGTCTCGGGTTTGGGTTCAACCTTGGGTTTCTCCACTAGAGCAACAGCTGATTTGCCGTTTCATGAAGTCTCCCTTCCTGCCCTTTCCCTTCTTGAAACTAGTGGTTTTCACTAACCATCAACAATTGATGCTCCTTCTTGATTTCTACTTTCGCGGTGTCAAACATCGCAAATATTTCAAGGATCATCATATCTAGTCATCACGAAGCTCTAGCAGCTTGGTGGCAATGACTTTGGAAAAAACATCACTATCTCATCTGGAAGATTAACTCCCACTCGATTCAAGTGATTATGGTACTCAGACAATCTGAGCACAAGCTCAAGATTGAGCTTTTCTCCCTTATTATGCAGGCTAAGAAAATCGTCGGAGGTCTTATACCTCTTAACGTGGGCACGAGCCTGAAATCCCAATTTCAGTCCTTGGAACATCTCATATGTTCTGTGATGTTTCAAAAACGTCTTTGGTGCCTCAATTCTAAACTGTTTAACTGAACTATCACGTAGTTATCAAAATGTGTATGTCAGATGTTCGCAACATCCACAGACGACGTACGAGGTTCAGCACACTGAGCGGTGCATTAAGGACACAAGCCTTCTATGAAGTAATGAGGACAATCCTCAGTTTACGGACCTAGTCCGCATAATTGCTATTATCAACTTTCAACTAAATTTTCTCCAGGAACATATCTAAACAGTAGAACTGAAGTGCGAGCCACGACATAATTTGCGAAGACCTTTTGACTATGTTCACGATAATTAAGTTCATCTTATGAACTCCCACTCAGATAGACATCCCTCTAGTCATGTAAGTGATTACATGATCCGAGTCAACTAGGCCGTGTCCGATCATCACGTGAGACGGACTAGTCAACATCGGTGAACATCTTCATGTTGATCGTATCTTCTATACGACTCATGTTCAACCTTTCGATCTTCTGTGTTCCGAGGCCATGTCTGTACATGCTAGGCTCGTCAAGTCAACCTAAGTGTTTGCATGTGTAAATCTGTCTTACACCCGTTGTATGTGAACGTTGGAATCTACCACACCCGATCATCACGTGGTGCTTCGAAACAACGAACTGTTGCAACGGTGCACAGTTAGGGGGGACACTTTCTTGAAATTATTATGAGGGATTATCTTATTTACTACCGTCATTCTAAGTAAACAAGATGCAAAAACATGATAAACATCACATGCAATCAAATAATAGTGACATGATATGACCAATATCATATAGCTCCTTTGATCTCCATCTTGGGGCTCCATGATCATCTTGTCACCGGCATGACACCATGATCTCCATCATCGTGTCTCCATGAAGTTGCTCGCCAACTATTACTTCTACTACTATGGCTAACACGTTTAGCAATAAAGTAAAGTAATTTACATGGCGTTTCTCAATGACACGCAGGTCATACAATAAATAAAGACAACTCCTATGGCTCCTGCCGGTTGTCATACTCATCGACATGCAAGTCGTGATTCCTATTACAAGAACATGATCAATCTCATACATCACATATATCATTCATCACATCCTTTGGCAATATCACATCACATGGCATACCCTGCAAAAACAAGTTAGACATCCTCTAATTGTTGTTTGCATGTTTTACGTGGCTGCTATGAGTTTCTAGCAAGAACGTTTCTTACCTACGCAAAACCACAACGTGATATGCCAATTGCTATTTACCCTTCATAAGGACCCTTTTCATCGAATTCGTTCCGACTAAAGTGGGAGAGACTGGCACCCGCTAGCCACCTTATGCAACTAGTGCATGTCAGTCGGTGAAACCAGTCTCACGTAAGAGTACGTGTAAGGTCAGTTCGGGCCGGTTCATCCCACAATACCGTCGAAACAAGATTGGACTAGTAACGGTAAGCATATTGAACAAAATCAACGCCCACAACTACTTTGTGTTCTACTCGTGCATAGAATCTACGCAATAGACCTAGCTCTGATACCACTGTTGGGGAACGTAGCAGAAATTCAAAATTTTCCTACGTGTCACCAAGATCTATCTATGGAGAAACCAGCAACGAGGAGAAGGAGAGTGCATCTACATACCCTTGTAGATCGCTAAGAGGAAGCGTTCAAGAGAACGGGGTTGAAGGAGTCGTACTTGTCGTGATCCAAATCACCGGAGATCCTAGTGCCGAACGGACGGCACCTTCGCGTTCAACACACGTACGACCCGGTGACGTCTCCCATGCCTTGATCCAGCAAGGAGAGAGGGAGAGGTTGAGGAAGACTCCATCCAGCAGCAGCACAACAGCGTGGTGGTGGTGGAGGAGCGTGGTACTCCAGCAGGGCTTCGCCAAGCATCGCAAGAGACGAGGAGGGAGAGGGGTAGGGCTGCGCCAAGAAGGAGAGGAACTCGTGTGTCTTGGGCAGCCCAAACCTCAAGTATATATAGGGGAAGGGGAGGGGCTGCGCCCCCACCCAGGGTTCCCTCCCTAGGGGTGGCGGCAGCCCCCAGATCCCATCTGGGTGGCGGCCAGGTGGAGGGGGGGAGGGAGGCGCACCAGGCATGGGCCCTAAGGCCCATCTGCCCTTAGGGTTTGCCCCCCCCTCCTCCCCTTAGGCGCCTTGGGCCCTTGTGGGGGGCGCACCAGCCCACCTGGGGCTGGTCCCCTCCCACACTTGGCCCATGCAGCCCTCCGGGGCTTGTGGCCCCACTTGGTGGACCCCCGGGACCCTCCCGGTGGTCCCGGTACATTACCGATAAAACCCGAAACTTTTCCGGTGACCAAAACAGGACTTCCCATATATAAATCTTTACCTTCGGACCATTTCGGAACTCCTCGTGACGTCAGGGGTCTCATCCAGGACTCCGAACAACATTCGGTAACCACGTATATCTATTCCTTATAACCCTAGCATCATCGAACCTTAAGTGTGTAGACCCTACGGGTTCGGGAACCATGCAGACATGACCGAGACATTCTCCGGTCAATAACCAACAGCGGGATCTGGATACCCATGTTGGTTCCCACATGTTCCACGATGATCTCATCGGATGAACCACGATGTCGAGGATTCGATCAATCCCATATACAATTCCCTTTGTCTAGTGGTACGATACTTGCCCGAGATTCGATCGTCGGTATCCCGATACCTTGTTCAATCTCGTTACCGGCAAGTCTCTTTACTCGTTCCGTAACACATCATCCCATGATCAACTCCTTGGTCACATTGTGCACATTATGATGATGTCCTACCGAGTGGGCCCAGAGATACCTCTCCGTCACACGGAGTGACAAATCCCAGTCTCGACTCGTGCCAATCCAACAGACACTTTCGGAGATACCTATAGTGTACCTTTATAGCCACCCAGTTACGTTGTGACGTTTGGCACACCCAAAGCACTCCTACGGTATCCGGGAGTTGCACAATCTCATGGTCTAAGGAAATGATACTTGACATTAGAAAAGCTTTAGCAAACGAACTACACGATCTTGTGCTAGGCTTAGGATTGGGTCTTGTCCATCACATCATTCTCCAATGTCCATGGTCAGGAAACCGTAACCATCTATTGATCAACGAGCTAGTCAACTAGAGGCTTACTAGGGACACGGTGTTGTCTATGTATCCACACATGTATCTGTGTTTCCTATCAATACAATTCTAGCATGGATAATAAACGATTATCATGAACAAGGAAATATAATAATAACCAATTTATTATTGCCTCTAGGGCATATTTCCAACACATACGTCCATGGGACCTTTTTCCCTTTAATCACCGTTTGATAACCGGAGTGGGGAAGAACGGTGGTGGTGTATGTGATACATGGTTACCGCGTGTATGCACATATCTACATCTGGCTCCGCCCACAAAGAGAAACATATAAAGTGGCTTAGGAATCTGACGTAGCATTATGCTTAGGCATCTGTTGCATACACACATACTAGTGGAGAATCCGGACTCCCTGAGAACGCTTTAGTCCTATTGATTTCAACAAACTTCACTTTCATCCAGTGTTACTTTATTTTACTTTTGGAAGTTTATTTCTTAGCTCACCTCAATCACCCAATATTTTTATTCCATCCACTTTTCTTTGGATTGCATTTAACTTCTAGGCACTGCTATTTAAGCCATACAAGAGACAAAGACTGGTTTTTGTGCTCCCTGTGGGATCAATAATCTTACTTCGAAAAATGTACAACTAAACCTTGTGCTTTGCAAGACATCAAAGGCAGTCATGCATATCTTCCCAATAATCAATGGTCGAGACCCACAAGGGAGCTCTACAGCAATCCTATAGACCTCTGAAGTGAAGGGAGACTAATTGCGTTGACCTCTTACAGGTAAAAGGATAAAGAGTGATCACTGCTATCAAGCATTTTTAGTTTATTTTGGTTTGGTGAGGAGGCCTCTAGTGCCCTGCAAAACGGCTCTGGCTAGCAGATTGGGTCTATAGTGCGTCACCATCTTGGAGGACAAGATGGAGGACTCCTCTCTGTATTAGGATATGAATTGTATGTATATACTCCCTCCGTTCCAAATTACTCGTCGCAGAAATGGATGTGTCTAGAACTAAAATACATCTAGATACATCCATACATGCGACAAGTAATTCAGAACGGAGGGAGTAGCATGTACAGACCGACCCTAGTTAGCTACCATATGTAGAATTGGACAACTCCACGAATGACTCGGGACCTGTACCACGCCCACCTATATAAGGTCTGACACGGACCCCCCCCTACGCACCTTAATCTAGCAAGGCATCCGATGTATAAGCCCCTACATGATCTCGGGATCAACCCCCTTATAAAAACAAACCCTAATTATCATACACGACTAGATCATCGAAAAAACAAGCAGGAAGTAGGGTGCTACCTCGATCCGAGTGCTTGGATCTGGGTAAGTTTTTTCCCATGTCCACCATCTGAATCTCTCATGCGTTCGTTATCCTGGGTATTGTCGGAAAATTACCACGACAGAGAACTCCTCGTGTCTCATGATGATGCTGGAGGTGGTCCCAACGATATGTGCGGAAAAATTTCTACGTGGTGGCTAAACTAGGCGAAAGGAGCCCCTCCACTTCTATGGTGCCCTTTATATAGCTTTATTTATTATCCTTTGATGCAGTTAAGTGGAAGGTCTCTTCCATAGATGGTGGCGCTTCTCCTTGGGCTGATGTGCTATCCTTGGACCTCGGGAGGACAGATGTGTTGTCCATGGGTCTTGGAGGGGGCATTGAAATTACGATGAGGAACAGGCAGTACAAAATCACCGACAAAAAGAAAACCACAATCATACCATGTTTTCTAGAGAAAAGGCATGAAGCCATCAACCGGCTAGGATACGGAGGAGTTGATTACAAAGGCCAAAACTTGACCAAAAACTGAAATATTAAAGGCATATCACACTTGAAACCAGGAACTACAAAGTAGCAAAGCTGGAAACGCCATCGCCTACACTAAGAAACCAAAGTCAAGCTGCCGGAGCGCCCATCGCAGCTAGAGTACCAGAGCATAGGCCAACCAGAGGCACCGACGAAAGTGGACAAGAGAGGCTGGACTGCATGGAAAGAAACCCGGCACTGTTGTCAATCCAAAGGGGCCAATGTTGGAGAGGAGAACGCAGTCTCCCCTACGTCCATGTCGTGCCACTACATGAGGATGCCATACACCGGCCAACAACCCACGATGGTACCGGAGAAGAGCCGCTGAAGGATTGCAGGCCAGCCAATTCGCCTCCCACATCACCGATTCACCGGCGGCCTAGAGAGCAGTGTACCACGGCCGCCACCATCCACCAAACAACACAACCGTGACCTCCGCCCATCTGTAGGATGACGCCTCCAAGGAGGAACACACCATTGGAACGCCGCTGTCGTCCGGTCCAAAAGGCCGATGC
>NC_057797.1:70253272-70260376 GCF_018294505.1 Triticum aestivum
CCTCGGGAGGGGACCGACACAGGGGCGCCGATGGCGTCGAGGTCGATGCGAAGTAGTGAAGGGTTTCCCTCATTCCAGAGCTCCCCCCACTCCACGCCCAACAACTAGATCTGGCCGGGCAGGCTGTAGCAAGGGGAGGAGGCCAGGATCCAGATCCGGCAGAGCCACCGGTGATCCCGCAGCCATAGAGGACCTCCGTCGCCCTACTGCCGCCCACACGGACGGAAGGGACGACCAACTCCTGCGACACCATCCACCAGTGAGATCCGCGCCGCCATCTCCACCCGAGGCCGCCGCCTCGGCTTCCTGAGCCCCCTGCGACGGGGCAGGGTAGCAGAGCCTCGCCACCACCTTCATCGAAGGCCACACAGTCGGGCCGGCGGAGTCCTCAGGCGGAGGCGGGGAGGGGGAGAGGGGGAAGGAGGGTTCGAGGCGCTAGGGTTCGGTCGCCCTCGAGTCGAAATAGGTAGTAAAGTAGTGATTTTGGGCCCAATTCATATATTTTTTTAAATTGGAATTCTTATCCTAGCTCGGCCTACTCGCAAGATGTTAGCCTTCAACCTGATTACATAAAGCATAGTACTTCTGATCAATTTGAATATTCCATTCCCTATTTCCTTGAGCGCTTTCACCATTAACCCACCCTACGAGGGGCGACGCGAGAGCCGGGGGGTTTTGGGTCCGAACAGGTGCTTTCTCATACCATTTTTGATCTCGAGTGACCATTATGTCCAATTTCACTGGTTAAAGTTAAAGGGGTGACAAACTGGGAGATGGAAATGTGTACTTAATTCTTCTTCTTTTGATTGTACATACTTATATCTTTACGCTTGCTTCTCGTTCTCTGCAAGCCCAGATGCTACAAACAAACCCACCGAACGCGGTCATTTGCATTGATTCTCAGCAGAGCGCCGGTGGATCACATGCTGCATATTCTCGATCTCGATCTGAAAAGCGCTGGAGATCTGCTTCCTCTTGTCACTTACGTACGTGACATGCCTTCGAAGGCGGGAGACAAGTGTCTGCAACCAAACCCAACAACTTTGCTTACGTTTGAAACTAAATGCACCTTCAGACAAGCGTACACCAGGTACTACAAAGCCTGCAGCGTCGCGCTCGATCCACCCTCCCTGGCTCCCTCCCCACCGGCGACCGATCAAGCCCCAAGCCCAGATGGCGGAGACCGCCGCCGCGACTCCGCCTCCTGCTCCACCGCCAGCGACCCGCCCGGTACGAACACGATCCATTGCCAGCCTCTTGAGCAACAGTAGCCCAGCTTCCTTCCACGACGACTCTGACCCATTCTTGATCTGCAGAAGCTGTCGGGTGGACTGGAGCCGCTGGACGCGCGCATCAAGGTCAGGCCACTTCCACGGCGCATCATCCGCTTAGCCCTGCTTGCTCGGGTTTTAATGGCGATCGGCTGATTTTTGCGGTGGTTTGCAGGAGCTGACCTCGTCGCAGGGGGAGCTGCTGGCCAGGATCCAGAAGCTCAAACAGGTATCGTATACGGGCCGTTGGATCGCCCTTGTAACATGCATCCAAGGGCTCCTGTGAGCAGTTTGACTTTGACCTTGGACCCTGTGTTCCAGGACGTGCAGAAATGGCGCTCCGACGTTGAGGCGCAGGTCAAGACCTGCCACAACGTGAGTACCACTACTCCGTTACTACTTTTTAGTTCGCATATCAGGTTTGCTTGAAGTTAAACTTTTTAAATTTTGGCTAAATTTATGGAAAAACATATCTACATTTACAATACCAAATCAATATAATTAGATTTTTATTGTGAAATATTGTACTTAGTTGGTATTGTAGATGTTCATACTTCTGAAACATATATTTGATTAAATTTTACAAAGATTGACTTAAGATA
Source organism: Triticum aestivum (assembly GCF_018294505.1). Lineage (NCBI taxonomy): Eukaryota > Viridiplantae > Streptophyta > Magnoliopsida > Poales > Poaceae > Triticum > Triticum aestivum. The sequence continues at coordinate 70,255,146 of NC_057797.1, forward strand.
AACCTAATATGTGAAGTAAAAAGACACGGGCGGAGTAATACAGTTTCCGCGGCTCTCTGTTTACCCAGGCTGGGATGAATTACTTATGCTGACGGTTAAGTTACCTGTAGGAGCTTGTGGAGGTGAAGGAGGGCCTCGCTTCTGAAGTGCAGCACCTGAAATCCGTGTGTCCTCTTTCTGTCAAACTTTTTACTACTTTCTGGCTCTGTGTATCCTGTAAACATTTCAAGCTCACATTGTGTCATTTGTTGCTTCAAGGACATCAAGGAAATCAGGGCTGCTCTCCAGGAAGAGAAGGCAAGCTCAAAAACGGAGCAAGCCAGGAAGACACAAGACCAGGTACTCAAAACCGGTGATGAACAGACGGAGCAACAAACAGCGGTGCAAGCATGAAATTTGCGGCCCCTGATTCAAACAGAACTTGTGCTGGTGGATGTTCAACTTACTCCTGTGGACCACCCAGAAAAGTAGGTAAATACATAGTGGTACTACATTAGATCAGGAGGGGTAGATATGTATATGAACTTGCTTGCACATCGCGCTTGCTTGCCACATGCCAGTATACCAGCATCAGCAAACTGAAGTGCGTATGTTTCAAAACCCTGCAAGAGTGAAACATTATAAAATGGACAAGAATTGCTTATTTTGTAACAGTTCTATATACCATGTATTTTGAAAAGGTACTTGAATTAGAGAAATGGTTCCATAAATACTCTGAATCAAGTCCTTTTGTAGCCGATTTTACACACCCATTTTATTTCAGAGAAACTGAACGTATGGTATTACTAACATAAGAAGCTCACGGCGCTGCAATCCGCAGTGAGCACTAGGTAATACTGCAGTAGCATAATAAGTTAACCATGGAACTTCCAGAGAGAAGAACTTTTCGAATAGGTTAGTGTATAGTGTATAGACCAGATCTCCGCTCCTCGCCTCGTTTCTGCCATTTCTCAGTTGCACAATCCAGAATGGTGGTAGAACTTTAAATTGATTGCGGTTTGGCAAGAACAGAGAACGCAAATCTTTCAATACTGACTGTACTGTAGCCAAACCAGACCTGCAAGCATGAAGCTGTAAAATCAGAATCACAGGGTTCAAACCATGTGTATCATAGACGTGCCACTATAAGCAAACAGAAATTAATCATCGATTGCATGATTTAAGCCAACTGATAGTTTACGCTTTGGCTAATACTAGTTCAATGTGCATGACCAATGTCATGATGGCAGCAGCCTATTGGTGGTTACAGCTTCCCATGCCAACCTAATTGCCACCACATGCTGTGGTTACAAGAAAGCGGTGGATCAAAAGTTCAAAAAAAAAATCCCGTGACATAAATTCATAGTTTGGTACATCTAGTTATCTACAATCAGGCCACTAAGCATATCAAGTTCACTACGGAAAGGAAACAGCTTTGCAAGACCAGCAGACCACAAATCTTTGGCCAACACTTCTGAAGATTCTACCATTCATGATTACCAAATCAACTAAGATAGTTATTACAGTTTAAAGAGGTTCTAACTTCGAATACCTGTCAAGAACTAACAGAAAGACCATAATAGTCATTACTGACATCCAAAGGCTCGGCTTGGCTAACCTCAAGTGAAAACATGAACTTCCGGAGTATGTCAATATAACTATATTAAAAAATACATGTATGCCAGAGGAAGAAACCAAAGCCAACATGTCCTAAATTTGAGAGTCAAAGCAAGTCAACGCATTAGAAGACAAGCATAAGGATGACAATTATCAAGACTGCCAAACTGAAGACTGGGCGGGCATTTATATGGTGTTGTTAGTATAATACTTGCTCACTTCAGCACATCATGTCTGGACCCTCAGTTTGAAGGTTTATCAACTAATTCAGTTTCAAAAATGAACTTACTATAACTTTTAACCTATTCAGCAAATAATCTGATCCAGGTGCCAAATATCCAAATTCAATGCACCAGAAGTAAGACAAAAACAATTAACATTGACATGCTCCAAAATAGGCAAGCCCCTCATCTCATAACAATTAATCATTCAGTACATCCAAAGGCCTGAAACCCTGAACAAAATAATACGACAGTAGGTTTCTATCCATTCAGATGTTCCAGTCAACACGGTAAAACCAAGCCTTTGGCCCTCACCTTACAAGATGTCCTCCTCCACGCTCCTCCATGTGGAGGTGCTCGGCGGCATCGAACTGGTACAGCACCAAATCAATGTTGTGCCAGTCTTTCTGCGGTCCTGCCTCGAACTGGTAGCGACTCCGGATCCCTGTAGCACATCAGCCCTGGGCATGGCAATGGCGCTACCAGCCTTAGTGTTCATGGTGATTCATGTGAGAGAGGATTCGGTCAATTCCCTTACGGTATCATCTGTTAAGAACAATAAGCCTGACAAACCTTACATTCCTCATGGGATTTCATGTTTTCTTTTATCTGTATGGAGGCTTCCAACAAGCATAGAATATAGAGTATCATCTGGAGTCAATCCAGCTGCCAACATATTGTCATACAACTGAAAGGCCTCCTCTGATCTGCCTTCCTTTGCTAGACCTGATATCAGAGCTGTGTATGCCACAACGTTAGGTTTGGCACCCCTCAGCTTCATCTCTTCAAACAACCGCAGTGCCACATCCACCTTCCCATTGACACAGTGCCCATGAACTATTGCTGCGTAAGTGTATACATCTGGAACAAGCCCTTTCTTCTCCATCTCCTTTTTGAACCGCTCGGCTTCACGTATGCTCCCATTCTTGATGTACCCGTCAATCATGACATTGTAGGTTACGACACTCGGTCTTGACCCCTTACCTTCCATATCTCGGAACAGCCTTCTTGCCTCTACCATGTCACCCTCCTTGGAATGGATGCTGATCAACGTGGTGTAGCTGACATAGTTTGACTCAACTCCATTCTCGGTCATGATATGCAGTAGCTTCTTGGCCTCTTCCATTCTATTCACCCTGCAGAGCCCACACGCAAGCGTGTTGTATGTATAGACATCCAACTGGATGTCCATCCTCTCCATGACTGCCTTAATTTCCAGGGCCTTGTCCACCATGCCATGGCGACAATACCCATCAATCATCGTATTGAAAACGATTTGGTTATGTCTTACTCCTCTCACCTGCATATCCTTCAGCAACATCTCAGCAGCCTCCATCTGCCCAATCTTGCAGAACCCATTGATCAATGCTCCATAAGTACGCTCATTCGGCTCGATGCCATTGCCAACGCATTCGTCGAACACCTCAGACGCCCTCCGCACATTCCCAGCCCGACAATACGCATTGATGACCGCACTGTAGAAGTAGACATCGCCTGCGACATTCTTCCTCTTCATCTCATCAAACACGGACTCAACCTTGCTGATATCGCCAGCCATCGACAAACCATCGACAAGGATCGTATACGTCCCGACAGTCGGCTCCACGCCTCCACTCTCCATCTCCTTCAGCACCTCCGCGACCCGTCCATCATTCTTCTGGCGCGTGTAGGTGTCGAGCAGCGAGTTATAGCAGCACGCGTTGAGCTTCACGCCGTGGCTTGGCATTTCGTCGAGCAGGCGGCGGGCGTCGTCCATGCGGCCGGCCTTGCAGAAGCCGTCGACGACGACCGAGGCCGAGAGGGGCGTGATGGAGCCCGGGCAGGAAGCGAGCGCCTTCCTGAGGAGCTCGGCGGCGGGGAGCAGATGGCCGGTCCGGCGGAGCGAGAGCAGCGACGAGGTGAGCGAGCGCGGGTCGAGGCTGCCGAGGCGGGAGACGGTGAGGTCGAGCGCCTCGGCCGCGCGCTCGGGGACGCCCGCGTCTGCGTACGCGCGGAAGAGCATGTCGTGGAAGGCCGCGACGGCGTGCCGCGGCGCGGCGCGCGGGAGGGAGCCGGCCGCGAGGTCGGCGAAGGGGACCGCGAGGAGGGTGGGGGTGAGGAGGGACGGGAGCATCGACTTCGCCGCCCCGAAGCGGCGCGCGGCGAGGAGCGACGCGAAGGCGGCGAGCGGCGCCGGCCGCGCCTCCGGGACGGACGCCATCGTCCGTCGGCGGCAGAGGACGGAGGTGGGGGAATGGGACTAGTCGGACTGGGCCGTGCTTTCTGTTTGAGCCTAGGCTTATCCTCCGCCATCTAGCGCTTTGGTGGGCTGGATCATACAGAAATCAAATGTCACTTCCATTAGCGCTTTGGTGGGCTAGAAAGAGATGAGTGGGTTATCTAGTGTTTTTTTTCATATAAAGTTGAATTTTGAAAATGATTTATCTTGAACCATGCGTTTAAATCACAAATTATTTTCACCGTTGCATTTCCCACGTCAAGATTTTTTAAATTAGATCACATATTGATTTCGATGAACTTTTCTCGGCGAAATCTATGTTGCAAAACTATACTTCACATGGTTCTTCGGAAATGTACTATATTATGTTTCACGTGAAAACACACATGTGTTTCGCTTTTGGCGAAGCATAGAAGCACACTTGTGCTTCTTATGAAAGCACATATACACACACACACACGTGCTTCACCTTTTGGGGAAGCAGAATTGTGCTTTCACGTGAGAAGCACAATTGTGTTTAACACGGAAAGACAAATGTGCTGCACGCTCATGATAAACAAAAACTGATTTTTTTCCCTGAAGAAATAGGGAAAAAACATAGGAAAAACTGACGACAAAAGAACTAAACAAGAAAAAAGAAACTCGAAAATCATTCCGATCTGATAAGTGTCCAGTGTGCGATACATGAAGACCCTGCAGCGCACCACATCAAAGCGTCAAAGTGCGCTTATGGCCAGAAAAAAGTGCCCCCAATAAGGTGGCACCCTCACCAGCCCATATATGGTTTGGGGTAGCTTATATACACAATTCATACCGGTTTTTGTAACTTTCGCCCTGTCTTGGTACGGCTCCGTGATCTATTTTTCTTCTCTTTTTTCTCTACTGGTTCTCCCCTATTTTTTCTGGGTTTTTTTCATCATTTCTTGTTTGTTATGTCTGCTTTGTGCTTTTTTTGTATTGTATTTCCTTTGTAAAAAAATAATAGTATCGGCCAGTGGGAGTATATATATATATATATATATATATATATATATATATATATATATATATATATATATATATATATATATCGAGCCAAATAGTTACATTTCTATTGATTCACTACGTAAAATTTGACATAAAAAATAAAAATATAGGTCATAATACAAGAAAAATTGCAGTGTATGTGTATTTTAGGCTATGTTTTTACGTTTGTA
>NC_057797.1:70260709-70264330 GCF_018294505.1 Triticum aestivum
GAAACTCATGGATATGGGTGGGCGTTATAAATGGCCTCAGTGTCGGCCATCATAGTTATATGGGCTTGTGCGGGTCGGTAACGCACACATACACATGACGTGTGTGTGTCCCGTCGTAACTCATAGTTGGCTAATGTGGATGTTAGTACTGACATGCATAAACATGTTAAGAGGGAACATTCCTATTGGGTCGATGAGGACGACAGTTCCTTGACAGACGATGTGTGTGGCATCTTGGCTCGATATGAATGGTAGACTACTCAATACTCATATCCACAAGAAGCGTCGTATTTTTCAGAATCCCATCTCTAAAGAACCCCAAGTTAAATGTGTTTAATTTGGAGCAGTTTGAGGATGGATGATCAATTGGAAAGTTGTTCCTTGGTGCGAGAAAAAGGTATGCAGAAACGACTAGTGTTGGTTTATGGAGTCAAACTAGATGTGCCACGCGTAACAGCCGAAAAGCGGTGGTTGTGGTCTGGACTTAACAAGATAGACGATGAAGATTTTTAAAATTTGCGTACAACTTTTTTTAACGCATGTTGAGCTTTCGTCAAATGCACGTTGAACTCTCTTTCAATGAACACTGAGCACATTTTCACACATGCGTTAAACATTTTTCAAAAATATCACTAACATATACTTAAACATTCAAAAGAAAAAAAGCATGTCATGAACATTTTTTAAATGGTACAATACATGTTTTAAATTTTACACGGATATATTTTGATATTTCATGAACATTTTCTGAAAAAACTAAGAACATACTCGTGAACATTTACTAAATGCGATGAACAAATTTTCAAATTCTACGAGCCTTTTTAACAAATTATGTGAACAAAACTTTATGTTTCAAAGTTTTCTTTAAAGTATGGTGATCATATTTTTAAAATGGTAGAACATCTATTTCGTCAGAAACATAAGCAAAAGAAACAAACGAACAGGGAGAGGAAGCAACCGAAAAGGAAGACCATGCTGGCCGGCCCACGCACCATAGCGCCGTCGGCGCGGCCTTCCTTTGTCGAAAGAAAAGAAAAGGCTGGAGACACGATTGGACGCCGGGCGTGGCCCAAGCGCGTACACGTGTTTTCGCCAGGTCGGGCTACGGGCCGCACGCGTGTCCTCCTAGCCTATGGACACGACTGACGTGACGTGATGCCGCTCGTGTTGGTGTACAGCCACGTCGGACCTCGCAGAGCCGACGGGACAAGTGAGCGACGCGCGAGCCAGCGATCTTGCCCCGCCCGGCGCATGTCACGCACGCGTCAGGGGCCCGCCGCTTGGCGTGGCGCGCATGTGCGCGTGCCTACGATACCATGCCACACACCCCATTCACAGTGCACGCTGTTCACCGCCGGCAACGAACTCCACGTCGCGGCGCCCCCTTTGCGGCGCGGCCGGCGTGGCCCGGGCGCACAGGGCGCGGGCGCGACGCGCACCCGTTCACGGCGAGCGCGCGCGCTGTGCGTGTCAGAGCGGCACAGTGCGCGCCCGCTAGCCTCCCGTTGTGGCATGCGCCGGCGCCAAACGCATGACATGCCTACTCGGGACTCCGCCGCTGGCACGTCTCCCCTCTGCATGTTTGTTTTCTCTTTTTTGTTTCCAGAGAACCTGAGCCATTATGCAGATGCCAGGGAGACGGGGGCTGATTTGAGTGAAGCAAAGCAGGCCCTGCGCGCGCGCACAGCGCGGGCAGGCTTTCCCTGCGGGGGAATTTAATTCCCGACTGACGGCCCTGCTTTCGATGCCGAAAGCCCGGCACACTTACCGCGGCGTACGTACCAGTAGGGGTATGCTCATGCTGCTCCTACTGCATGCTACGACGGCTAGGGCTAGCTCCAGCCGTGGAGGCCGATCAAGGCTTTTGCTCGAGCGCGCATTCAGAGGAGAGAAAGAGGGGAAAAGGATGGGAGCAGGAAATCCGATCACAGGAGGGTGTTGGGGCGCTACATGAACTTTTGCTTTGCCGTATATTCGTTTCGTCCGTCCGTCGCACATCGGATTTGATCCGCTCCTTGTGCCGTTGCGGGCGAGGGGAGCTGCGGGTGCACCAATCGATGAACGGAGTGTAGAAGTGAACAGTCGCCAGGCCGCACTGGAAAGTCTTGGCGCGATCACGTCTCGCCGTATCGGCGGTGCTAGTGGTGTACGTAGCGGGACTTTTGCTTTGCCATGCACATATTCGTCCGTCCGTCCCGGAGCAGAGCAGATTTGACCTCATTGCGGGCTGGGCTACGGCCTACGGACGGATGCGCCAATGGGTGAGCGATCCTTTTGTGGGTACAGCCTACACGAGTAGGAGTGGTACTGAGCAAGTGAACAATCGACAAGTCACGCTGGAAAGCGCTGCCATGGCATCTCGGCAGTGCTGGTTAGTTCTCGTCAAGATTATTGGAAGAAGCAACTACTTCAGGCTGGATTGGATGCGTGCTGTGGATCGGGCTTGCTCAGTGAGCACCACGTCCACAAGTCACTGACGATCATGAGCCGTGACGAGGCCGAGGATTTAGGTAGGAATTTAGTGAAGGATGCATCCATGGTGGGTCTTGTAGGTACGGAGTTTAAGATGCACCGGTAGTTTCTTGCCTTTCGTGGCGTGATGTATCTGTGCACTCTCTCTATTCTTCTTGTGCCCAAACATTTCCGGTGAAAGCTACGTCCGTTAACGATTAGGGCGGGCAGAGCGAGGTGCTGTGTCGACGAGGGAGAAAGCAGGCGGTGCAAGCGACAGAGACGGCCCGATGCAAAGCCCTGGAGCGTGACCATGTGCCGGTGGTGTCCACGCCCAGCTCCGGCCGTACCTCGAGCCGCTAGAGCCGTCGGAGAGCTGCATGCCGGCCGTGCCGCCACTGCTACCCCTACAGCGGCGCGCGCACTGGCATCGGCATCGGCATCGGCATGGGCGCCGGCACCAGCAGGTTATGGTTGGAGCTAGCGGTTGAAGGCGGCACCGTGGAGCTCCAGGGCAAATAATAAAATCGGAGGGAGGGAGGGAGGCAGGCAGCGGCGGCAGCGGAGGGCAGCTTTTCCGCTTGGACAAGGAATAATTACGGCCTCTGACAGAGATGTTTAAGGCGCAGTAGACCGTAGACCGCTCGCTGTCTCACCACGCCTGTCATAGACATTGCCTCGTGGGGGCGTGATGGAGATTGGGGAATTGTACCCTGCGCCCTGCTGTTAGATTAACAGGCTTGGATCATTCATTCATTGCTAACCCCGGCGAGTTGGGTGTGCGTAGATGCGTCGGGATTTTAGGCCAACTCCACGCGTGACCCATTTTTACCTTAAATTGTCCGTTTGTGTCCGTTTAAAATAAAACGGACAAACCGAACGACCCAACGCATGGGAGCATACGGACGTTTCGTCCGGTCTATGTCCGCTTTTGCCCCATTTCCAGATCAAAGTTACTCTCGGTTTAGGGTCAAAGTGGACAGAAAGCGGACGTCTTCACGTCCTGCTCGTCCGTCTGTGTCCGCCGTCGACCCCACCTGTCATACTCTCCTTTTCTATACCTGGCCCACCACGCGCACCCACCACCACTCCTTGCGCGCGGGACGGCGACGGCGTGCGTGCCGAAGGGCACGGCGGCGACAAGCGCGCGGGACGGCGGCGGCCTGCACG
>NC_057797.1:70264986-70265928 GCF_018294505.1 Triticum aestivum
CCGGACGGCCGTGGAAGACGCGTGCGGCGAGGAGGTGCGGGGGCGCGGCCGTGCGGGCGGCGGCAAGCTTGGGCGGACGAGGCGGGCACGGCGGGAGCGAGGGCACAAGCACGGCGACGCGTCGGGCGCGACGGCGGGCATGCGGTCGCGACGAGAGCGAGGGTGTGCATGAGCAGAAGCGGCCGCGGTGGCGAGTTCGCTATGCTTGTGTAACACCCCGTATGTAACTTTCCCTATTTGTACTCCAACTCTTGCCGTTTCCGGCGTTAAGTTATATTTATTTCCTCGGGTTCGGGTCTTTGTCTCCATGTGTTGTTATCGTTGTCCTGCATCTCATATCATGTTGTCATGTGCATTGCATTTGCATACGTGTTCATCTTATCCATTCGAGCATTTTTCCCGTTGTCCGTTTTGCATTCCGGCGCTTCGTTCTCCTCCGGTGGTCATTTCTAGCTTTCTTTCGTGTGTGGGGATTAAACGTTTCCGGATTGGACTGAGACTTGCCAAGCGGCCTTGGTTTACTACCGGTAGACCGCCTGTCAAGTTTCGTACCATTTGGACTTCGTTTGATACTCCAATGGTTAACCGAGGGACCAAAAAGGCCTTGTGTGTGTTGCAGCCCAACACCCCTCCAATTTGGCTCAAAACCCACCTAACTCTGCTCCATGTCCTAGAGCGTTCGATCACGATCGCGTGGCCGAAAACCGCACCTCATTTGGACTCTCCTAGCTCCACTTATGCCTATAAATACACCCCCTCCATTTCGGATCTCTCCCTCTCCGAAACCCTAGCAAAAAAAAGATCGCGCCGCGCCGGACACGTCCATGCCGGCCGGACAAAAATCGCCGCCGCCGCCCCGCAAATCCCGCGCCGCCACGTGGCGCTCCCGCCGCCAACCGCCGCCGAGGCCCGGGAGGCCCAAGCCGGGCCCCCGCGAGCCCG